>NC_066580.1:431718593-431798593 GCF_024323335.1 Lathyrus oleraceus | reverse complement strand
TTGAAAACCCGTTGGCATAAGGCCAAAGTTTCTATTTAAAATAAGGTCTAAGTTTGAAATTGCAAGCAAATAAAGTTTTTGAAAAGGGGGGGAGATTTTGAAATTTAAGAAGTGGGAGAATATGAAGAGGCTATCCTAAGCATAAAAAATTAAAAGTTAAGAGTTGAAAAGATCTGACCAATTGGATGCAATCCAACAAACAAGAATGTCATATAGAAAACCCATTTTCCCTTTGGACTTGGAATCAAGCAATAATCAAGGAGCAATTAGCAATATTCAGACATTATGAGGATTAGGGCATCAAATAAAGATAGACACATCCAAACAAGCAATTCCCGTAGCTAGCAGTTTTCTTTGTCTTTCAATGTATCAGATGAAATATTCCTTGATAAACTTAAAGTAAAGCATCAAACACAAGGTCAAAATGACAATTAGCACCAAGACAAAGTAGCAAATGAATTCAAACAAATCCCAAGACTTGCACCAGATGAAAGCTTAGTTCACAATAACTTGGTCTCAAAATGTTGGTATTGACCAAGTCCTTTTTGCACAGGGAATGTTGCCTAATCCTAAGTCCAAGAGTTCAGATCAAGATCAACAGTCCACCAAATATTTTTTAGGAATTTTGTTGTTGTTAAGTATTTTATGGTCCTAAGACCATAAGCAAAACCAAAATGCACAAAAACTATATACAATCACAAGATATGGCTCAAATGAGCAAAGTGAAAATGACATAAACATAAACAAGTTAGATGGAATATAAATGGCAATGAATGATAAATGGTTGAAATTTAAATTGCATAAAGTAAATGACTTGAAAGTAAAGCAATATTAACAAGAGTTAGTCAAAGTTTAGTCAAGTGTTAGTATTTTTTTAATTGATTAAGTCATTCTTTGGAGAACACTCAACTATCCATTCACAAGCATGGATCCTTAAACCAAGACATCTTCCACGAGAAGGGCTCAAACTTGGATAATTTAACAAGTATGCCACTAGCTCTCATGAAAGGAAAAAAGGTCAAGTTTACACACAATACCATGAAGAATGGGAGACTTAAAATCTCACTTACTAGAATGTTATGCCTTTAGGGTCAAATATAGCTCTATGTTAAGCAATTGTAATTGGACTTATGTAGAAGTCATAACTATTTGAGGACGGGCAATAAAAATTTAGGTGTTAATGCATGTTAGAGATTTGGTATGAGGAACCAAACTCCTAAAACATACCACACACTAAAAGAAAAGATCAAGAGGGATGGACTTATCTCAGTCATACTTGTATTGGTTCATCTGACACAAGATCGTTGATGAACCAATTAGCCTTAAGACATTAGAGATTTCATTAGTCAAATAGGGAATGGGGAAAGAATAGGGATGAAGATGAAGAGGGAAGGGAAGATAGAAACACAAATTGATCAAGGGAGGATTTTATCAAATTAAAACCATTCATTCATTTTGGGAGATGAAATGTGCATTTCATCAATCCCCTAAATCCAATGGTTTTAATCCAACAAAAGTCAAATCAACCTTGATCAAGACCCAAACAAATAATAAAACATCACAAGACCATAAAAATGGCTCAACATAATTTTTATACATTTAATCAATTAAAAATGAATTTATAAATGAATTAAAATACAATTTAATTTGGTCAAAACCTAAAATCTCTTCAAAACACCAAATAAATGGTCGAGATTTATCCTAGGTCAAACAAGGTCAAAGGACCTTAGACAAAAAATTTCATGATTTTTGAAAAGTCAAAAGTATTTTTAAACAATTAAAAATATACAAAAAAGTATTTAATTCATAAAAAATATCAAAATTAATTCCAAAAAATAATTTTAATTCAGAACATGAAAGAGAAAAATATTTATAGATTTTTGGTGAAAGTCCCATATTTTTTGGATTAAAAATGAAATTATTATGAATTAAACAAAATAAAAGGATTAAACATAAAATCAGAAATAAAAATAAAAATAGAAAAAACAAGGGCCATCAGATCTCCCTCATTAATTGAGGTGGCAGATCTGATGGTCACACGCGCGTGTTCCATGGTGGATCTTGGTCAATTCAATGTACGTGTGGTAATCAGATGCAACGGTCCAGATTAGAACATTCAAACTTGATCAGATGGTCAGGAAGTGTGACAACACACCACCGGAGCTAGGGCTCCGGTCATCTTCTCTGGTGACCTTCACCGGACTGGTCCAACATCATCTCAATGGAAAATGAAAAACAAGGACACTATTTCAAAGAGAAAATGTTCAGGATCACGAATCTGACCTCAATTTTGTCCAATTCCAAGTATATAAAAAGATACAGGGATTTGAATTTTGAGGATCATGAACTGAGTTGCTTCGATTTGACCTCAAAGAAACTCAATCTTATTGCCTACATTGGTAGGACTTCAGCCAACCAAAAATCACAAAGAATAGTGAAGAATTGAGAGAGAATCAAAGAGATTAAAATTATGGAAAATCACCTTCGAGTGAGCTTCAAACTTGCTTGATCTTTCTTTTAATTGGCCTTGGCTTGACTTCAGGAGCTTGTAGGAGTTGAACTGGATCAAGGAAAGGCTTGGACTCTTGGAGTTTCAATCTCAAAATAGAAAGAGATTTGAAGCTCGATTTTCAAATGAAAACCTTCAAGATTATCCTTTAATGGTGAGGGTTTAGATTGTAGGTTCAAAGCTTGGGCAAGAGGTCCTTAATTCTGAGCCATGAGGGTCTTATTTATAGGCTATCCATTTGATTTTCACACACTTCTAAAACTGTCCAAAAATAGCAATTTCATTGCATGCTTGCATGAGTGTGTGATATGCCCATCAAATGATGCTATCAGGTCCAAAATCACTCATGTGCAATGCTGAAATCATGTTATGTGGTCATGCCAAAGAGATTGAAATGTTAATGTGAAATTCATCCAAATGAACCTTTGAAAAGAACCCATGCGCAAGTCCTTCAATTCTTGGCCAAATGAGATGATCTTGGACTTTTTGGAAAGGGGAGATCAAGGGGAACAACTTTCATGTAAAAAAATTCCATTTGAAGGTTGGATCATGAGGAACTTTTAGGTGGAAGTTAGGAAAATCAAACATATTTGAAAATGTTCTAAGTACCAAATCAAATGTTCACTTCTTCCACCTTGAATAACTTTTGTTATGGGATTAAAATGGAAAAAATTCCTTCATAAAAGTTGTAGATTTTTCAAACCTATTAAACTTGGTCACAAATTTTACCTCATTTGGATTTGGCATGAAGGAGTTATGCGTTTTAGAAGTTGAGGAAAATCACTTGTTCAATGGTAATGGCTTAAAATGACCTATAATGTTTCCTCTTGACACATGAATTTACAAGTTGAATTTGAACTTATTCCAAACATAAAAGTTTAAAAGGACATCTTGAATTTGATAATTTAACTTTAATGAATTTCATCTTATAAAAATTGAGCAAGTTATGGTCCTTTTAAGTTGACCTTCTAACTAGGGTTCAGACAAAATGACCTATAATCTTTCATCATAAAAAATGAATTTCCAAGAAAAACTAGCTCTTTAAATAAACATTAAAGTTGTTTGTAATGTCATAAGGAGTAACTTTGCTCTTGGAATCATTTTCATATGACAAAAATTGTAGGAGATAGGGTTTAGGAAACCCTAGTTTTGATCAGTTGACTTTCTCTGGTCAACCACCATGAACCATCTTGCAAACTTGAAATTCTATTGACATTTTGGACTCATGAAGGATAATATATGCATAATATGATATAATATGAAGTATACCTTGATATATTTGACCAAATGTTGAAGAAACTTGTTGAGGAAGTCACACAAGATACCCAGATGAATTAGGGCTTCCAAGGCAAACAAGCTTCAAACTCTTGATGAATTCTTGATCAAAATGATAAATGAAGATCATGGGGACCCATATATGATGTCTAGAGTCATTTTTAACCATCTCTTGATTAGTCTCCTTGCATTGAGGGTCTCAAACCCTAGATATGAGCTTGATGGAGTATGGGTGAACACACACACTACCTACAAAAGCAACAAACTATATATTGCCATATTTTTTTGCATTTGGGTTAGTAAATAATGAAATACAAAGTATGATACAACCAAATATGCTTGGTGATCTCTCCCAATGCAAACCCAATGAATGAGGGGTAAGGAGGATGCCAAGATGTGATCCCAAAAGCTAATGCATATGATGAGATAGCATGAGGGATCTTAGGGTCAAACTTGGGGTCTTACAGTTTTGAACTGCCATGGCAACGGAAGAAGTTAACGGTAAAAAAATGGATTTAGATAGAACACTTAATAGTATTGAAGCTGAATATGCTGCACATATTAAAGTGAACGATTTACAACTCATGAACCAAATCACCTTATGAAAAGAGAATGATTACAAAATCATATTCGGAATGGACTCGTAGATGATTTGTGATTATTATAGTAGTTGCGTTACTGCAAAATAGGTTTAGGATACTCTGAAAAACGAGTGTGACACAAAGAAGCTAGAGCAAAGGAGTATGCGAGTAGTCACTATCTCAAGTATCAGATGGTATAGATGAAAGATCCGTAGAGAGTCAATGTCACGAACTTCAAAAGATTGCTTATGAGATTATCCAAAAAGGTATGTGTTTAGATGAACCATTTTAAATTTCATTTATTATTGACAAACTACCCCATAGTTTTAAAGTTTTTAAAATTATGCTTTCCTGTAAAATAAAAGAATTTCTAATTGAGAGTCTGATTATTCACCTGAAGAAGAATCTTAGAAATATGATCAAAGAGAAAACGCCTTGGCTGTTTCAAACAACAAAAAGAAATTCGGTGTAGTTCTTAAGCCATTTGGCAAATAATTAAAGAATCAGAACCGTAATATTGTGAACTGAATTAAGAATGAGAACCCTTTAAGGGCCCCAATTACTCCAATTGATAGGCAACAACCACCACCATAACGAAACGAACTGATATTTGCTTTTAATTCAATTGTGGAAAACTAGTTCATATGATTAAAAAATGTAAAATCAGGCTTGAACCTTGTGTTGCCCCTAATGCACATGTTAACCTGACTGATGAGTAATTTATTGCTTTGATCACTAAAATCAACGTAATTTATGATTCTGATGGTTGGTGGTTAGACATTGGCTCCTCTCGTTATGTCTGTTATGATCGTGCAATGTTTAAAACATAGATAAATAACAAAGTGTTGCTAGGAGTTGCCCACACCACTAATGTTGTCGGTATTAGAGAAGTGGAATAGAGTCCACCTTTGAAAAAACTGTAATCTTGAAGGATGTCATGTATACTTTAGAAATTATAAAGAATCTTGTTTTTTGGTTTTCTTTTGAATAAAGCATGGTTTAGTCAGTCTATTGGGGTAGATTTTTACACAATCACTAAAAATGACATTTTTGTGAAAATTCTATGTTTAAGACTTTTGCGAATGAAATTGAAATTCAATTTAGTAACAAGGTTAAGAGAATTCGTAGTGATAAGGGAACTAAATATTATTTCAGTTTATTTAATGAATTTTATAAAAAACATTGAGTTGTACATGTCACGACTGCATCATGCTCTCCTGAAATCAATGGTAAAGAAGATAGAAAGAATAGAACTCTTACTAAACTAATTGTTGCTATTACGTTGAATTATGGTGTTGCATCTCAATGGTGGGGTGGGGAGGGATTTTGTTTACTATTTGTTATGTCCTAAATAGAGTTCCCAAGTTAAAAAGTAATATCTCTTCTTATGAGATATTAAAGAAAAGATAACCAACCTTATCTTATTTACGAACTTGGGACTTCCTGGCTTATGTCAGAATTCTGGATCCAAAGCAAGTCAAACTTGTTAATAAAGCCTATGAATGTTTATTCATTGGGTATGCAACAAACAATAAAGCATATAGGTGTTATGACCTAAATGCTAAAATGATCATAAAATCGAATGATGTTGAATTCAATGAAGACAAATTTCCTTTCAAATTGAGAAATAATGTAGGCACTAAATCGAATCACATTCCTGTGATAAGAAGCACTGAAAGTAACAATGAAGTATAAATAGAACTTTGAGGAAGTAAAAATGTAAGAGTTTATAAAGATTATGGGCCTGATTATGCGGCTTATATTGTAGAAGAAGATCCAATAAATCTTCAAGAAGTCTTGTCATCTATGGATGCAGATTTATGGCAAGAAGCTATTTATGGTAAGATAGATTCTCTGGAATCTAACATGACCTTGAACTTAGTAGATTTGCCTCATGGTTGTAAACCAATTGTTTGTAAATGTGTTTTAAAAAGAAACTAACACCTGATGGAACAATTGATAAGTACAAGGCTCGCCTTATAGGCAAAAGGTTTAAGGCAAAGAGAAAATATATATTTCTTCGATATTTTTTCTCCAGACACTTGAATTACATCCATTAGGGTACTTATTTCAATGGGCATTATTTATAACTTAATAGTACACCAAATGGATATTAAAATAACTTTTTCTAAACGGTGACTTAGAAGAAGAAGAAGTCTATATGGACCAACTGGAAGGGTTTGTAATTCATGGATAAGAAACACAATGTTTGTAAGTTAGATAAGTCTCTGTACGGTCTAAAACAAGGTCTAGCACAATGACATGAGAAGTTTGATAACTTAATGATATCGAATGGGTACAAAGTGAATAAAAGTGACAAATGCGTTTACTACAAATATGAGAATCGCATTTGCATTATCATATGTCTCTATCTAGACGGTCTACTCATATTTGGATCAAACATTCAGGCTGTTAATGATATGAAATCATTGTTGTGCAACAACTTTGGTATGAAAGACCTCGGAGAAGCGAGCATGATTCTTGGTATCAATATCACGAGATCCAAATAAAGAATTTTTTGGATCAATCACTCTATATGTAGAAGATCTTAAAGAAATATAATTACTTTGACTATAAATTTGCGTGCACGCCATACAATCCAAGTGCGAAACTATTTAAGAACACTAGTGAAAGTGTCAGACAAATAGAATATGCGAGCATCATTGGCAGTCTTAGGTATGCCTCTGATTATACTAGACCCGACACTGCATATGTCGTAAGATTGTTGTGCATGTTTACAAGTAGACCGAGTAATGAGAATTGACAAGCTATTTAGCGAGTCATGCGGTATCTTAAAAAGACCGTGAATCTTGGTTTGCATTATCAAAGATTTCCTGTTGTACTTGAAGGATACAATGATGCATATTGGAATATCTTATCAGATGATTCCAAAGTAACTAGTGGCTATATACAATACAGTTCACGATGGAGTATGAGATGATAGCATTAGTGACTGCTAATGAAGAAGCAGGTTGGTTAAGATGCTTTGTAGCTGAGATTCCTTTGTTGGAAAAACCTATGCCAACTGTGTTGATCCACTGTGATAGTATCGCGGCTATTGCAAAAATTGAGAACCATTATTATAATGGTATAAGACATCAAATTAGAAGAAAGCACATCACTGTTAGAGATAATATATCTAAATGAGTTGTAAGAGTGGATCATATACGCATTGATGTAAATTTAGAACATCCTTTGACGAAAGGATTAGCTAGAGAGAAAGTCCAGAATACATCAAAGAAGACGGGACTAATGCCTATAGAGAAATGAGTTGCTCATGATGGTAACTCGACCTAAATGACTGGAGGTCCCAAGAAATAGGTTGAATGGGTAATAAAAAGTTGTGAGTAATATGAGGTGAACATGCTAGAGTAAATAAGAGAAGCATGAATCCTGAAGCAATAAGAGGATGAGATAATAGAAACTCTTAATGATATCTATACTTTATATGAGGGAGTACTTGTGCTACATGAGTACACTTGATAGAATAACCAATGTGATTGTCGAACTTAGGTCGGTTCCAATGAAATTTTGTGAGGCAGAATTCCTAGAGTCTTCACTAAACTGGGATACACATGCAGAGCTATTAAAGCACTGGCTATAAGAATACACCTTAAGAAAAGGTCGTGTGCATGTTTGATGTCTGAGATAGAGTTCAAGACAATTGTGTCACTCTTGTTGAATCAGAATCCTACTTGCTACGCAAAGGTTTAAGTCGTAGACACCTTTGTTTGTGCACAATCTTAGAAACGTTTGGTGATACTTCTGTAACACTTTTTTAAATTCATATGGGGGATTGTTGGAATATTATGTCAATATTCAAATATAGGGAGATGAATTTGAAAAGGCTCCTTAAGTCAAGTCGTGTGTTAGTTGAAAAAATTACTTAGTCCCACATTGCTTATGTGAGATATATTTCATTTCTCACTTAATTATATAAGGAAATTCCTTGTTTCATTTCAAAACACACCAAAAATGTAATTTGAGTTTTTCCTTCCTCACTCTCATAACTCTGCGTCTTTCGAATTGTTGAAGCGACAACTTCTCCCCCTTTCTTTCCACTCGTTGAATTTTCAGAGTATTTTCTTGAATTCTCTTTAGAGAATTATGTTAATTTCTCCTCGTTTGAGTTGAGAAATTATGAAGTATAATATTTTAATTCTCTTTAGAGAATTATTCGAATTTCTATTTGTTTGAGAAATCATTTTTAATGGTCAAATGACTATTATTGAATTCTCTTTGGAGAATTATTGGAATTTCTCTTGGTTTTAGAGATTATTTTGACTGGTTATTATACTAGATACTACGAGTGGTATTTATACTATATTCAAATGGTTTTTGTACCATCTGAGGGTGTATTTCTAGACCGATTATTTACCGGGAAAGTACTTATCGTATAATATAGAACTGAGTTATTTTATCTTTGAGGGGGCGCGGTAGTTCAACTGCTTTGCATAATTTTGGATAGTGCCGCAAAATATTTTAAAGAGAGCAACCTAGTCCACGACTCGACCCGATAATTTCTTCTTGTGGTTAATTTTCAAAACAGTGAAATGATAATTTTAAAATAATTAATATGTTGATCATTAAATAATATACTATATCTATTTATGAAGCAAACTTGCCTTTTATCTGATTTCATTTATCGTGTTGATGAGATTGTTCATTAAAAAGAAAACACACATTCAAATATAATATATGTTGGAAATTATTAACAATAACTTTCATGGGTATGTTTCAATATGACAAATATGAGCAATTGAATTAATGACAATAAATGCATTGCAAATAGTCCCATATAGAAAGTGGAGCTAACTTTAAAAGCATTTATAAAGACCTTTAAACATTAAACTCACCAAAGGAGGCGAAGAGGATAAGGTGTCACATGGACATATGTGGTGGTCCCAAGCATTATGACATATGTCACATTCAAACAACCCCTCACCGGTGTAGCCACTGACGACACCGACTCCGGGACCGGGTCCGAGGGCGTGGGCGTAGGGGCGGCTTGTAGGCACTATTGACCAAAAGTCAATTATTGTAAAAAAAAGGTCAATTGTGTAATTTTTGGTACATGTATGAACATTGAATGTGATTGTATGAAATTTGGCTTGATATTTGTTTATGAATGGTATTGAAATGAATTGAATTGTATGGAAATGAATGGTATTTGAAAATCCAATGGATTGCGTTAAACATGGACTTCAGAAACCAACCACTAGGGCACACACTAAGCAAACCTAACTCCCACAAACGTGCATGTATGATGAAGGGAATGTGAATGAAAAAACTTGAATGAATCAAGGATTGATGTATAATCCACCATGGCACAAATGACTAATGAATCAGGGACCCTATCATGGATCAATGGGAAATGAGACTTGAATGAAGAATTAATGGACACATGAGCAACTATGAATGAATAAACCATGAACTAGCAATGACCAAATGAAATGATCAGATGAAATGACCATGAATGGGATAAATGGAAGTTGTGATGCCATGACAATGGGCTTGGACCAAAGGATACCATCAAGCAATAGATGTACATGTAATGACTTGAAATGAACTCAATCCAACCAATGAAACCTCACAATGGACCAAGGACAAGTGAGCCTTGAATGGAGCTTGACCAAGCAAATGAACATGCATAATGAATGATAGTGAACCAGATGGAATTAGGGTTAGATGCATATACAATGAAGGATAGTCATAATTAGGGTTTTGGTTCACCATGATGATACAAATGAATCTTCAAAACAAGATGCACACAAAAAGGAACAAAGGTGCAAACACACTAGGGTTTGGCTTGGTTGAGTAACACCAAGGTGCCAGGAAACCCTAGCTCTCACTAGGTACACACAACCATGCCTCGAATCCAAGATACATGTCCTCTTATATTGTCTAATGCCAATGTAAGTGAAATGGTTGAATATGAGTGTATGCACATGAATTAGAGTGATGGACCTAAGTGAACATTGTAAAGGGTATGGTAGATTTTGGGGTATGACATATGGGAACATGGTCATGTTATTGGTTAGAATTGCAAACACTAAAAATTATATCAACATCTAATAAGAATATTAATATTGATTAGAAGTTCAATTAAATCATAAAAGGTTAAGAAACAATTAATATTTCTAATTAAAATTCTAAAATGTGAATTAAATAATAAAATGTAAATTCTCCTTGAAAACCCATCTGACGCTGATGGCTTTCTTGTCCTTTGGAAGATTAGTTAACTTCCAAGTCTTGTTTCTTTATATAATAGCCTTAAGTTATTCTTTCATGGCCTTCATCCACACTTTCTTCTTGAGCGTTTCTTCAACACTAACTGGTTCAGAGTCTACTAACATGGCACACTAAATGACTTCTCCTTCATAGTCTACCTCAGTATCTTGCAGCATGTCAAAATCTGAAAACCTTCTTGATATGTTTCTGATTCTTTGTGGCCTCTAAACATGTTCAGAATCTTCTTTGGACGCTGGAATAATATAAAATGCTGGAACCCCAGAAGTACCATCTTTAGAGGCATGACCACCTTCAGAGTCTGTAATATTCCCAGAGTCCCGATCTCCACCAGATTCACCTTCAGAGTCAAACTCGCCTTCAGAGTCACTTTCAGAATTAACTTCTGATTCTGAATCACCTTCAGAGGAAAATTCTCATTCAAAGTAGGAAATATTTTCAAAAGCTGGCACTACTCCAGAGTTGGATTGAGATTTACTCCAATCCCATGCTTCTGATTCTTTCACAATGACATCTCTGTTGAATTCAGCCTTGTTGGTGATAGGATAATAGAACTTATAAGCACCTATATTATGGTACCCTACAAGCAACATAACTCTGCTTTTGTCATCCAACTTCCTTCTCTTAGCATCTGGAACATGTTTGTAACAAACATAACCAAACACTTTCAGATGACTCACACTTTGCTTATCTCCAGTCCATTTCTCCAAAGGAACAATTTTCTTCAGCTTCTTGGTTGGACACCTGTTGAGCACATACGTTGAGATGGCAACAACTTCTCCTCACAAGGTGTTAGGTAACTTCTTCTCCTTCAACATGCTCCTTGTCATATCAAGCAAAGTTCGGGTTCTTCTTTTAGCAAGACCATTGTATTGAGGAGTGTATGAAGTATTCACCTCATGCTCAATTCCATTATCCTCACATAACTTTTTGAACTCTATAGAGTTATACTCATCTCCACCACCAATTCTGAGAATTTTCAGCTTCTTACCACTCTGATTCTCAGCCTTAATTCTACATCTTAAGTTCAGCAAACACCTCGTGTTTGAACTTTATAAGGGATACCCACATCATTCTTGTGAACTCGTCAACAAATGGAACAAAGTATTTATTCCCTCCAAGTGAAGGTACTGAAAATGGTCCACATACATCAGAATGCACCACACACAGAGCATGCTTTGCTCTTGGAGGCATTTCAGATGCAAATGAAAGTCTTGGTTGTTTCCCTCGCATCCACACATTTCATGACTTCTCTGACTTCTTAATTGCAGGAATTCCATGTACCAACTTCTTTGAATTCAAATTCCCTAAGCTTCTGAAGTTCATATGACTAAATCTTTTGTGTCGCAACTCATTTTCCTTCACAACACTTGTTGCACTAAGGCGTTCAAAGTCTGCAATGTTAACATTCAATTTGAATGTTATATTCCTTCCCTGCTCTAACTTCATAATCAGCTTTTAATTACAGTCATACAACTTCAAAAGATTGTCCTTCATAATAAATGAAAAACCTTTCTCAATTAATTGACCCACACTCATTAGATTACTTTTCATGCCATGAACATACCACATGTTCTGAATCAATGTTGTTTTACCCTTATTTAGAACTACTCTGGCACTTCTCATACCTTTAGCATTGAGTTATTTATCATCAACACATCTGATCTTTGTGCTCTTTCTAGAGTCAAAGTCAACCAACCATTTCTTATTCCGAGTAAGATGATTTGAGCAGCCAGTGTCCATATACTACCAATCTGCCAAATATGCATCATCAGATTCATAAGTCATCAGTAGCATATATTCATCATCAAAATCTCTTCTGTCTATGTTTGCTTCTTCTGATTTTTTTTCCTTGTTTGAGCAATAATCAGCAGCAAAGTGGCTAAACTTCTTACAACAGTAGCACTTAACTTTCTTCTTGTCATACTTCTCCTTCCCTTTTTGAGCACTCTTTTTCATTCCAGAAATTGAGGTTTATGACTTTTGAATACCATCAAATCTTTTTCCGGCTTCTTACCAAGATTGCTTCTGATATTTCTTATTAGAAGCTGCTTTTAGAGTTTGCTGCTCTACCTCCACTTCAGAGTTTCTCTCAGTCAGACGCAACTCTTATGCCTCTATACTACTTTGTGTCATATCCCAATTTTGTCCGGGCATATTTAAATTTTCATAAAATTAATTTCATTTTTAATATGCATCATATGCATAGCATGACATACATTCCATTATAAATAATACCTAGAATATCAGTCAGGTTAAATTTATTGAAAATACAGTAAAATCGGTTGAATTATTTCTCAAGAACATGCACAAACCAGCGGGTAAAAAGTTTCAAAATTAAAATTACAAACACCAATATTATTAATCTACGGTTCATGTAGTTTAATCTGGTGTGCTCGTTGTATTTTTCAGCGGCTGTTTCAGTTACATTTCGACCCTCCTGAGCCTTTTAACCGGTGCAAATTTATTTCAGAATTTGAAAAAATGCTGTATTTTTTTAATAAGTATATTTTGTGCGGATCATTTTACTGCATCTGATTTAATTTTTCGAGCAAATTTTTGCCCGATTTCTATTCATTTTTAGTCGCTTTAAATTTTGTTCTTTTGTCGAGACAGTCGGGCTAATAAACCTCTTTTCTCTCTCACCACGTGCCCACTCACTCAACAGCTCACCTCACCTCCTCTCTCTTTGCCACACATCATATATTCCTCCTCACTCTCTCATTACACGTAGCTCTCACCTACCTCACACTCCACTAATAACCAACCTATTCTCTTCTCAGAAGAGTACTGAAAAAACAAAAAAAAAACACTCTCTCATCGCTCTCTCTCAGACTCGCTCTCCCTCACAACACAATTCCTCACAAATCTCTCTTCACTCTCTCATCAAAACCCCTCCATCTTCAACTCTCCATGACAACCTTCATCCACCACCGTTCAACCACCACAAAACCCACAGATCTACAAACCACCGCTCACCTCCATCATCACAAACCACAAAGCTTCGTTGTTTCACAACCGCACCTCATCGTTCAAATCCTCGGAACAACATTGATTCTCCGCCGCCACGAAATATACCAACACCGTCCACCACCGTGATCCAAATTCTCGGCCAACAACGAAGACCTCACGACGCGTATCCTCGCCGTCATCGGACTGTGAACGACGCCACCCCCGTTCATCATCCTATCGCCGCCGTCACAAACGAACACCAGCTCCAACGTCGTAACCAAAATCAAGAAGAAAGCTTAAGGAATTGATTACACATTCTCTCAAAGTTTAGCAACTCGGAAAAGTGTCTATCGGTTTTTCGGTTGGTTCATGACTATCCTTTCTTTATTCGCTTTCAATACTGCTTGATTGATATTCTTGCTCCCTTATTTTTATTTTGATTTTGATTCTTTAAATTGCATTACTGCTGGTTATTCTGTTAGGGTTAAGGATAATTTTTGTATATTGAGAAAACGCACGGCTATTTCTATTTCAATTATGCTGCTGTTGTCTTTATTTTATGATAATCACAACAATGTTGATAACGATTCGAACTAAGTTCGTGTCGATGATACGCTGGCTTTTTTTTCCAGTTGCTTCCTGAAGTTTCAACATTCGTTCTACTATTTGTTGCTTGAAATTGGTATTGTAAGGTTGAAAGTTTTTATGGTGACTATTTGGTATCCATTTTGTAATACAACGCGTGGAACTTGTTTCGCAGTACTGTGATATGCATAAATTGCGTCTTATAGCTTCCAAGCATTTTTTTCTCTCTTCTTGTATTATAAAGTTGTACCCATGTTACCGAGTACCGATTCTTTTCGTTTTTACCATGATGACATTGTTTTGCTACGGAAAAATTTCTCACCACTTGCTGATTGTCCTGAACCTTAGTTGTGTTGGTACCTTAAAATCAACGATTGTGTTCTTTTTGAGACTTTGACACTATCAGCTGGTATTTGATTAAATAGAATGTTAAACAGAATATGCTTGTTTCATTGTTGATTTTTGGTTACGTTGCTGCTGTTAGTCGTTTATGGTTAAGGACATTTTTTTTTTGAATGTTGACAAAATGTACTGGTTTTCCTTATTATCATTTCAATCATGCTGCTGTTATCTTCGTTTGGTTTTTAATCACAACAAACTTGATGAAGATTTAAACTATGTTTGTGTCGGCAATATACTGATTATTCTTCCAAGTCGTGTCCTTAATTTTCAAACATTGGTTATACTATTTTGTGCTAGAAATTGGTGTTGTAAGGTTGAAAACATTATGATGGCTATTTGGTGTCCCTCTTATCATACAGCATGGTGAAATTGTTTTGCCGTAGTATGATCTGCTATCGGAAGTGGCCTTTGTAACATTTATGCTTTTTTTAGTATTATAAATTTGTATCCATATTACCGAGTACTGAAGCTTTCTGTTTGCTTTTGCCATTATGACATTGTCTCAATTAAGTTTTCCTTATTAAATTGGTGCAATTATATTGTTGCTAATGAAAATGCTTTTGGGTTAGATAATAGTCATGATATTATATTCCTTTTGCCAATTGATTGTTAATAACATTGTAGGGTTGCTTGTACAAAATCTAGAAAAAATTATATCGTAAATTGTTTGCGCAATGTTGACGACTTTTAGTGATATATTTTGTAAATAAATAAGGTTGAATTGTTGTTTAAATTCCATTACATTTAAATTGGATTTTTATGTGGATTCGACAAATTCATGTCGCTATGCCACCAACATTTCAATAAATTAATTGCATATTTCACCGTGTACGACATTAATCATATTGTCCTTACGCTCAAACCGGTTCCGAGCACATCTTCCTCAACACATACCGACTAAATCAACATTAATGTCCATTTTCTTTCTCTTTTGCTTTAATTAATTAGTTTAATTTTAATTAATCAATTTTAATTAACTTAATTATTTGATCTAATTAAAATAATTGTGATAATTAAACTTAATTAATTCAATTAATTGATTTAATCAAATTTTTAATAAATTAATTTTGTTAAAAAGAAATTGATCGATTTCTCTCCCTCTTACAACTTCACACTATTTCAAACAAAAACTATTTTATATCATTATCATTTCATAATCCTTTTCAATTTTATTTCATTCCAATTCACTATCCAAACCAATTTCAAAAACACATCATATAATTCTTGATTCAAACATCAAGCCCATTTTTAAACACCCTTGTAAGTCGATTGCTCTTAGCATCGCCATCAACCTC
Source organism: Lathyrus oleraceus (assembly GCF_024323335.1). Classification (NCBI taxonomy): domain Eukaryota; kingdom Viridiplantae; phylum Streptophyta; class Magnoliopsida; order Fabales; family Fabaceae; genus Lathyrus; species Lathyrus oleraceus. The sequence continues at coordinate 431,782,745 of NC_066580.1, read as the reverse complement.
ACATAGCTTACTCTTGGGCTTTCTTACAATGAGACCTATTCGGTTATTAATTAATCGAGTAAATGATCGATTCACCATAATTTATTTAATAAACACGTATTCAAACCTTTTTCCAAACCATTTAACTTCAGAAGAATTTTCTCTTTCAAACATAAATTCTGGGATGAAAAAGATATAGGGAGCGTATGCTTCACTATTTCTCAAGCACTTGAATAATTGGCGTACGCCATATTGCTCGAGTTCTTGTCACCCGATTAAACCTTAATCATACACATTCAAATCACATTTTCTAAATCAACTACAAATTCTACAACCATTTAATTCTAAATTTCCGATAATAAAAGGATAGGAGGCGTACGCCTCATTATCTTTCGATTATTCGAATAATTGGCGTATGCCACATTGCTCGAATCTTCGTCATCAATTCAAAACCACAATCAAATAAACTCAAATTATCTTTTATATCAAACACAATTTCGCAAAATAAACAACTTAAACTTCAATAGAGAATGGGAGGCGTACGCCTCATCATTCCTTGATTATTTGAATAATTGGCGTACGCCACATTGCTCAAATCATCGACTTTCCAAACAAACCTACAAATTCAAATTCAAATTATTTTCACAAATCAAATACAACATCTAAGAACATATCTTTTATAAATTAAACTTCGGATGATAAAAGATGGGAGGCGTTCGCCTCGCCATCTCTCGATTATTTGAATAATTGGCGTTCGCCATATTGCACAAATTATCGACTTCCAATTAATACATTTTAACTAAACTTGGATAAGGGAATAGGTGGCGCACGCCTCATTATTCTTTGAATAAGCAAGTAGGAGGCGTACGCCTCACTACCGTGCGTATTCAACATCTACAAACCAACTTTCAAAATAATTTGAACGAAAAATGGGTAGAAGGCGGTCGCCTTATTATTCCTCGAAAGAATTGGACGATTGGTGTGCACCACATTGCTCAATCTTTCATCGATCTTCAAAAACATCTCAAACACATTAAACCTAACTTCTCGCCCCCGCACGATCGAAACCAAAAACATCAAACTCATCAATTCAACTTGTCATCCCCGCATGACCAAAATTCTTTTAAAAAGAACACTGTTAATCCTTTCTAATGCGCACAACAAACCAACGCTTAAGCCTCCGCCGAGAGTAGACAAGCCAGCGTTTAGCCTTTAGAACGCGATCTACACAGCCGTTCATTAAAAGACACCAACAAAAACCGTAGTTCCCCGAACTACGAATGCTCTGATTTCCTTATTACACCATAAGGATACGTAGGCAGGAGATTGCTGTATCTTCGCGAGCACACTAATAAAAAACCTCCCTGTTCTCCTTTGGAGGTCTTCATCCATCTCTATTCAATATTTAATTACTCGAAGAAAGCGAATAAAAGTTAATTAACATTCAAATAGCAAATTAGACTAAAAGGTTCCCATTGAGTACAACGGACGTGAGGGGTGCTAATATCTTCCCCTTGCGTAATCGACTCCCGAACCCGAATATGGTTGCGACGACCATTATTCTATTTTTCTTAAAGGTTTTATCGATATTTTCCTATTCCTTCATTGGAATAAATAAAGTTCGGTGGCGACTCTGTTCGAACTAATTTTTCCGCGACCATCGCGAGGAATCGTATTTTTCGAGATGCGACACTTTGCAACTCTTCAATTCGCATGGTGCTAAGATACTTATAATGTTTAGTTTCTACCATAATGTAATCAAGCTGAGGAGTAAGAGATCTAAGTACCTTCTCAATGATACTTTCTTTAGAGAGAGTTTCTCTAGACGACTTCATCTTATTTGTGATCAGAATTACTCTGGAGATGTAGTCAAGTACCTTCTCATTGTTCTTCATGTTGCAATTCTAATACTGCTTGCGTAGATAGTGAAGCTTTACCTTCTTCACTGATGCATCACCGTTGTAGCACCGTACCCGTATGTCCCACGCAGCCTTCGTCGTCGTCGAATCAACGATTTTCTCAAACACGTTCACATCTACACGCTAATGGATGTAGAACATCGCCTTATGATCATTCTTCCTCATATCACTCTGAGCATTTCTATGCACATCCATTGTATTTTCTGAAAGTGCAACCTGAACGTAATTGTCATTGAGAAGGGTTAGTTTTCCTTCCAAACATGAATTTGTAGAGAGAAATGATTAGTATTTCTTCCAAACACGAGCTTGAAGCGGCTAGTCCTCAAGGTAAACCGAGATTTTTTACGGACTTTTCTTGAACCAATGTGAGCTTTTAAACTAGACTAAATTCACGAACCGAACCGAACCGAGGTTTTGACCAGACTGGTCACGAACCAAAATGAGATTTTAAACCAAGTTTATTCCGAACCAAAGTGAGCTTTTAAATCAGGTTTAACTCATGAACCGAGTTTAGGTTTTAAACCAGGATGATCTTAACTCAGTTCATTGGCGATTACCGTATGAAGCCTAATGTCTTTTTTTATAGGCAATGAAGACTATTGTTTTTTGTTTGATTATTTGTTATACTTTATTTTCTTCTTAACTATTTTCTTACATACTTGAGCATTTGACCAAACAAAAATATTTAATTAAAGGAAAAGACATGTATAATTATCAAAATAATAATAATAAGTGTCTTTGAGACCCACTTAATATATATATATATATATATATATAATATATATATATATATATATATTATATATATATATTATATATATATATATATATATATTATATAAAAGGAAAGACACATCTATTTATAAATAATAATATGAATATCCTTAAGCAAATAATTAGACAATATAAAAGTAAATTAAAATATATATTTAATAATACTCAACAAATATTTAAAAAATGAAAAAAAAAATCAAATCACTTGGTTGTGGTCTCTAGTATATCCTTAATACTTCAATTGTTCCTAATAACCTCCCCCTTCAAAATGGGTTTGCGCGTCGGGAGTACTAACTGAATGTACAGCCTTTAACACATGTGTGATGTAACTGCCTGTGTTTTAGAATTCGACATGCAAGTTGGATTAGGGATGCACATTGGGTCGAGCTGGGCGGGTTCGGGGCCAAAAGTGCCACCCAACCCAAATCGCAGATGAATTTGATTGGCTCAATTTTGCCCAATTTTTATATCGGTTGGGACGGGTTGGATTAAGTCGGGTTATGGGTGACAGCGGATGATTTTACCGGGTTATTGGTTTATCAAATTTTAAATCCCAAAAATAATTTCTGACAAAAAATTGTATTTTATACATAATATATATAAGTTCCAGAAATAAATTCTTACAATGCAAAAAAAATAAAAATGAAGTTAACAACCAATGAAAACAATGGCTTGGATTAAACTCACATAATCAACAAGCAATCATATTAAACAATTATAGAGACATGAGGAGAAGTACTATTAAACTCAAAATTGGCCAACATTAGTAGAAGTAATATTACAACTTAAATAGTGATAATATTATAGCTATTATCAATTGGCTTCCACATATGACTCCAATTAGCTTTCCTTCCCTATATTCACATTGTGAATGTTCACACCAACACTAGTAGCAAGAATAACCTACTCAAAACAACCAAAACAAATTTATTAGCAATCAAAAACATAATGCATAAATCTGTTGGAAATCCACCACAACCTATGGAGAATTTCTATCAATCTTGATGAAAAATATTGTTATCACCCACACAATGAAAATGAAAGAAAGAACAATTAAGAAAGAAAAGAAAGAATGATGGAGAAGAAGAATATTTTCTGCAGAGTTTCTCTCTGCCCACAACCTGTGGAAAACTTCTTTATTCACTTCGCAACTGCAAAATCATTTGAATACAATGTTATGACTTCTCTATCATAAGAATAGTGGTTACTCCTTCTATTTATAGATTTAGATTAACTTACTCCCTAATCCAAATCCCAAAACTATAAAAGACCAAAATAATTAACACTAGTAAAAATAGGCCCAAGTCGAAATCATATGTGAAGCAATATGCTTTGACACTTCGACACTCTAATACAACTCAAGACACTATATGATTTGACACTTCCTTGCTTATGTCGAGCAACCTGCTTCGATACAAGGAATTACAATTCAATACACCAGCTAATTCATTGTGTCTAAGCTATCTACATTCATCATAACTTTTAGTCTTATGAACACTTCGAACTGTACTCCCTTTGCCATGATATCTGCAATATGATTCTCAGTCACATTCATCTTCCCATCTCCTACCTGCTCTTGAAGATAATGGAACTTCATTTTGATGTGCTTGCTTCGACCATGTGCTATCGGATTCTTCATCAGATTGATAACTGACATATTGTTGATCTTTATGGTAATTTCTCCATGACTCTTCATTGTTATCTCTTTGATCAGATTCACCATCCATGTTGCTTGACATGCACAAAGAGAAGCAACTATGTATTCTGCTCCACACGACGACAATGCCAATACTGGCTCCTTTCTCGAACTCCAAGCAACTGGTGCACCACCTAGCATAAACACATAGCCAGCTGTCGATTTTTTATCCTCAGTATCACTAAGCCAACTTGAGTCGGTGTATACCACTAGTTTGCATTATTTTCCTTCAGCATCTGCAGGAAACAAAATGCTATAGCCGAGAGTTCCTTTCAAATACCTTAGTATCCTCTTCTCCGCTGCTAGATGTGATACCTTTGGCTTCTGCATGAATCTACTCATCATACCTACATTGTATGCTAAGTCAGGCCTTGTGTGACAAAGGTATCGAACTGACCCAATAAGTTTTCTATATTGGGTTGGATCGACATCATCTTCATCAGAATCTTTTCACAGTTGTAACCTGGGCTCAGTTGGAGTCGAAGTTGGGTTGCAATCTTGCATCTCAAATCTCTAGCGTATTTCGTCCGTATACCTTCTTTGATGCATAATCAAACCTCTACCCCTCTTGTAGAATTCGATGCCAAGGAAATATGAAATGTCACCCAGATCTGACATTTCAAATTCCTTGTTGAGATCACCTTTGAAGTCTTCGATCTCCTTCTTGCAGCTACTTGTTATCGACAAGTCATCGACATAGAGACATAATATAAGCAATTCACTCTTGCTTCTTCTTACATATACTCCATGTTCAGTTGTGTACTTCACAAATTCCTTCTCCTTAGAAAGCTGTCTATCTTCTTGTTCCAAGCTCTTAGAGCTTGTTTAAGTCTGTACAGGGCTCTATGGAGCATGTACACCTTTCTTTCTTCGCCTTGTTTCACAAACCCAGCTAGTTGTGCAACATAAACTTCTTCTTCTAAGGGGTCATTCAAGAATGCACATTTCATATCCATCTGACACATCTGCAAGTTGTTTATGTTTGTTAGACCAATAGCCAACCTGATTGTTTCTATCCTAGCAACAAGTGCAAAAACTTCATCGAAGTCGATTCCTGCTTTCGAAAGAAATACTTTTGCCACAAGTCTCGCTTGTGTCGAGTCACTTCTCCTATGGGATTCAACTTCACCTTGTATACCCACTTCACGTCAATTTCCTTCTTGTCTTGGGGAAATTCGACAAGTGACCAAGTGTTGTTGACTTCGATTGACTTCAGCTCTTTGTTCATTGCTTTCACCCACTACAAATCTTTCAATGCCTCAACTGCATTGACTGTTTCGACATCTGCGTAGAAAGCATAGTATACCAACTCACCTTCTTCATTGATCACATCATCTGATGTAATCACACATTCTTGCAACCTTCTAGGCATGTGTCTTGTTCTTTAAGGTCTGCTTAGGCATACTTCACCTCTGACTTCTTGTTGAACTTTGCTTTCGACTTCACTAGCTGGTTCATCACATAATATTCTCACTGAATCCTTCTTAACATTATCAGTCCAATCTTATTCCTTAAGCTCATCTATGATCACGTCCCTGCTGATCACCACTTGCTTGTTCACTGGGTTGAATAACTTGTATCCTTCAGTCGAATGATATCCCATAAGGATCATCTGACTCGACTTGTCATTAAGTTTTCTTCTCAACTAATCTGGAATATGTCTATGTGTTATAGATCCAAACACCTTCAGATGACTCAAGCTAGGTTTGACACCAGACCAACGTTCTTCTGGCGTGATTCCTTCTAGCTTCTTCGTCGGAGATCTGTTCAGGATATATGTTGCAGTCGACATAGCTTCTCCCCGTAATTCTGTGAGTAGATGCTTTCCTTTCAACATACTTCTCGCCATATTCATGATGGTTATATTCTTCCTTTCTGTGACTCCATTTTGTTGTGGCATGTAGGATGGCACCACCTCATGCATAATCCCTTCTTTCACACATAATGCGTCAAAGTCTTTCGACACATATTCTCCACCACCATCAGCCCTCAGAGTCTTGATCTTTCGACCGTTTTGTCTTTTGACCATAGATTTAAACTTGGCAAATACCTTGATCACTTCACTTTTCTTTTTGATCAGGTAAGTCCACAGTTTTCGACTGAAATCATCTATGAACGTAACAAAGTATTTGTTACCTCCAATAGAATCCACCTGGATAGGACCACATACATCAAAGTATATGACTTCAATAATTGCCTTCGACTTGCTTCTTGCATCCTTACTGAAGTTGTTCTTGTGCAGCTCCGCCTGCACACATTCTTCACACACTTCGTTTAGAATGTCAATTTTTGGTAATCCTGAAACCATATTTCTTCTCTTCAAATTTATGATGTCTTTGAAATTTAGATGGCTAAGTCTATAATTCCATATCCATTCATCTCTGTTGGCTTCTGTCGCAATGAACTTATGCTCCATCACATTAAGCTCAATCTTGAAGGTTCTATTCTGAGACATTGGAGCCTTCAAGATCAACCTTCCATTTGAGTCGAGAACTCTCATCATATTGTCTTCAATCAACACCTTGTAGTTCTTTTCGACTAACTGCCATATGCTGAGAAAATTACTCTCCATGCCTGGTATGTACAACACATTTGAAACTACTGACCTCTTGCCATCTTTCCTCATAATCAGAATATCACCAACACCTTCAGCTGCTAGAGTGTTGTCATTTGCAAATTCAACCATGTTCTTCATTAAGGACTTTATGTTAACAAACCAATCTTTCCTTCCATACATGTGTGATGAACATCCTGAGTCCAAGTACCACTGGTCCTTGAATCTCTCTTCATCTCTTGTTGTAACCATCAACTCATCTCTTCTTCTTCATGTTTCGCCAACTTTGCATAAGTTTCTTGATTCTTCTGCTTTTCTGGACAATCACTAGAATAGTGACCATGCTTTTGACAATTGTAACACTGAATGTGACTCGTGTATTGCTTTTGACCACCATCTTTTCCTCTACATGCAGCTCCACCTCTTTGGTTGCCTTGGTTCCAAGGTTTTCTCCATCTCGACCAGTTTCCTTCTTGCTGATTTCGACCAGTAGAATTGTTGTAGCTTCCTCTGCCTTTGTTGCCATTCCAGCTTCCTTTTCCTTTCCTTTGTTTTACTGATTGCGCCTGCAAAGCCATATCACTCTTTGACTTTCCTGCAGCTCTTTCATTCATTATTTGTTCATGAGATTCAAGCGTCCCTTGAAGCTCTTCCTTTGTGAGTTTTGACAAATCTTTTTACTCTTCTATGGCTACTACCACGTGGTCGAACTTTGGGGCCAACGACCTCAAGATCTTTGCAACAACAGATCTTGATGTCAACACTTATCCACATACCTTGATTTGATTCACCAATTTCATAACCTTGGTGAAGAAATCAGTTATGCTTTCATTGTTTTCCATCTGAAGCAATTCATACGTCCTTTTGTGAGTTTGTAACCTCACCCCTTTCACCTTCTCCGCGCCTCCAAACGACTTCTCCAGAATTTCCCATGCTTCTTTCGCTGACTCTACATCACTAACCTTTTCAAAGAAATCTGAATCAACACGTTTATGGATTATAAAGAAAGCTTTATAATCTTTCTTTTTCAATTCTTTATGTGCAACCCTTTCTTGATCTGTCGCGTTTCCTGCAAGCATTGTTACTCCTTCCTTCACAAGATCCTAAAGATATTGATAAAATAACATAACATTTATCTGCTTGCACCAATTCTCATAATTATTGTTCTTGAGAATCGAAATATTTACTGGAAAATGCCCGTTTGGATGATTCATTGCCATCGTGATTTTCTTCACGAATCGCTTAAACCAGAGCTCTTGATACCAGATGTTGGCAATCCACCACAACCTATGGAGAATTTCTATCAATCTTGATGAACAAGATTGTTATCACCCACACAATGACAGTGAAAGAAAAAATAATTGTGAAAGAAAAGAAAGAACGATGGAGAAGAAGAATATTTTCTTCAGAGTTTCTCTCTGCCCATAACCTGTGGAAAACTTCTTTATTCACTTTGCAACTGCAAAATCATGTGAATACAATAGTTATGAATTCTCTATTACAAGAATAGAGGCTACTCCTCTATTTATAGATTTAGGTTAACTTACTCCCTAAGCCAAAGCCCAAACTATAAAAGCACAAAATAGTTAACACTACTAAAAATAGGCCCAAATCGAAATCCTGTGCGAAGCAACATACTTCGATACTTCGACACTCTAATGCAACTCAAGACACTAGGTGATTTGACACTCCCTTGCTTTTGTCAAGCAACCTATTTCAACACATGGAATTACAATTCAACAAAATCTATATCAACTAAGACAAACTTTGAAGAGAATAATTCCATAAACTTAATTTAAATGTGGACTTACATTAAGGACTTGGATAATTGTCAAGTCTGCTAGTTGTCTTCACTCACCAAGTTCTTAAAACAAAAACTCAATATTATGATTACTAAGCTGCTGCTGCTGCTAGGTGCCAAATTGTCAAGTCTGCTTACTGCTTAAAAAACCTCAATTTGGTAACAAGTTTCTGCTAACAGACGCAAAATCAATTGCCAACACGAATAAAGAACAAAAAAAACATTTAAGGCCATTTACCAAGATGTTGTTGCATAGCTTCTACTACTGCTCATTTACCAAGTTTTTGTTGCATAGCTTCTACTATAACTTATGTTGCTGCTCATTTACCAAGATGTTGTTGCTGCACAAAATGTGATCCAAATGTCATTAAAATGTTCTATTGGCACAATTAGAAATACTTAATCTAACTAATGGACAACCGGCCATGACATTACCAACTCCAGTTCATAATTAATTAGTATTAAATCCAACTAATAAACCACTAATGATAATTAACACAATAAACCAGTAAATAAATAAAACACATAAAAAACACATAATTGGACTTACAGTAGAGTTAAAAGCATAGCAAGAATCTTCCTAGCCTAAGTTTGATGCATACCAACATTTGGATAGCTTGAGTATTTTTGAAATCCACAGGACAAAATATATATTGTTCGTTTGGCCATTGAGTAGTGACAAAATATAAGTCACATATGACTTCAAAAAACATAGTTGAACTGAAAAATTAAACAAGAAAAATATTAAGCTTTAAAAAAGAATAGAGTAATAAGTAAATCAAATTAATAAAGTAAATATACCTCAATATTTTTCAAGCACAACCAGAAGGTTATGGCTAAGATTGTGAAGATCCTCTTCTTGCTGCAGAAGAATTTCTTCAAACTCTGAAATAATGAAATAAAAGTTTCTTTAGAAAGATATAACAATTCTGAAATAAAGATATAACATTTTTTAGAAATAACTTTACCTGCTATAATATCTCCAGAAAGCTCAAAATCTTCCATGAGGTTCAAGTCTTTGAAATAGGTAAAAGACATCTTTAACCAATTATGGGTTCAAATTAACGCCTCTTCCATTTCAGGTTTTAGGGAGCTCTTATAAGTTTCTAAGACTCTCCCTCCCGTGCTAAAGGCACTTTCTGTTGTAACTGTAGACACTGGTGTGGCAAAAATATCTTTAGCTATTCTAGATAAAATAAGATATTGTGTTGAATTGTGTTTCCACCATACAAGAAGGTCAAATTCAGGATCCCTTTTGACAAACTTACTAGAGTAAAAACCCTCAAGCTCATTTTCTTGATCAATCGAGTCTTGTTCCTCTAAATTTTTCTCAAAAGCATCGACTCTATCCATTAGTGAAGGACGGTCAACAACTATTTCATCATTAGAAACATTGTTTTCACCACTACCAAGAGGTTGTCTATTATGCTTTTGGTCATAAGCTTGCTTATACCAATCATACAATTTTTGTAAGCTCTCTTTTATAAATTTGATCAACCCGGTAGCAAACATATATCCAACTCCATACATATCATTAAAAGTTCACTCAATATAACATAACTTGTATCTTGGATCCAAAATAACTTCAAAATAAATAAGCTTGTTCATCTTAGTAGCACACCCCAAATATCTATTATACTTTTCCATCATGTCCCCACCCACACTTGCAAAAACACCATTCAAGTTCATAGTAGCTTGCTTCAGCTCATAATAGATCGCAGACACTTGGTGAAAAGCACTATGCAAACTCACACTTTGAGAGGTGGAAAAAACATTAGTTATTTCATATAATAACTTTAGAAAAGAGACAAAAACTCTAAAAATGTCCCAATCATCACTACTAGGAGGACTACCTTTTCCAAAGAACTCCCTATATCTTGACTTTTCATACTTAAGCTTATCAGAAGCAGCTCGAAACATCTCTGCAGCCTCAAGCATCAAATATATCGCGTTCCAACGAGTTGAAACATCAAGGCATACTAGTTTTTTTACAAGTTATTACAACAAATTCAATGCATTCTTTAAACTTGGCTGCCATATGAGGTGATGACTTGACAAATCTAACAACATCCTTAACAATAGTAATATGCAAATGCTTATCTTTCAAATCCTCATTTACCACCAAGTTCAATATGTGAGCATCACACCTCATATGAAAACACTTTCCATCCCACGTCATCCCATTCATAGTTGATATTTTTCTACGCAGATATGCTACATCTACATCATTTGAAGTTGTATTATCAACAGTTATGGTAGACACATTCCTAACTCCCCAATCCATTAACACCTCTTCAATCTTCCTACCTACTGTGTCACCCTTATGGTTTGGAATGATTGTGAAGCTTATGCTTCTCTTTTGATAGTTCCATTAATTATCCACAAAGTGTGTCGTAAGGGTTAAGTAGTTCTGATTTTGGATAGAAGTCCATCAATCAGTAATAAGTGCTACTCTATTGCAGTCAAACTTAAAGAAGGCTTTTAGCTTTTGTTTCTCATCCAAGTGTCGCTGAAAACATTCTTTAGCTATTGTATGCCTAGATGAGAGAGTAAATTGGGGTTGCATTACTTTAGAATAATACTTAAAACCTTCTCCCCCGACTGCACTAAATAGTTGTTCATATAGAACCACAAAAATTGATAAAGCTTTTCTACAAGCTTGCTTGTTAAATTTGGAGCTAACATGACCCAAACTAGATCCTTCTACAGAGGGGTATGTGAGAATAGTTTGGGTGGGATCAGTGGTTTGGGTGGGATCATGTTGGTGGTGCCATGAGTCCTAGGGTAACATAAGTATTTTTTGTGGCAATGTTTGCAAGTTGCAGTTAGTGTATCAACTAAGTCATCTGGTAATCTAATAAAGTGCTCCAAGCAAGCAGATGATTGCTTATAACCACTTGCACTAGCTTTCCTCTTCTTTGTAGGTTGAGTATTAACTAATTCAGGTCTGTTGGTTCTAAGTGTTGGCAGCAATTTTGGTAAAACAAAGAGTGTTCACAAGATCTTGTATGTGATGTCTTAACATAAGCTATCTGTGTACCTGCTGGAGTTTAAAAAATATAATTATGCAGGATTGTTTCAGGATGTCATACACAATGTCATGGCATCTGATATTATGTACCTGCTGGAAATTATAAATGGAATTATGCAGGATTGTTCCAGGATGTCAGACCCGATGTCATGACATCCTGTACACAGAACATTCAGGGTGATTGTTATGTGTTTTGTGATTGCGCATTTAATGGCAATCTATGTATGATTGAAGATCTGATTTGCAAGCGCATTCAATCATTAATTACAACCTGATTTACTTATTTTCCAAGGAGATCTAACCAGCTGTCATGAGAAGATTTAATTGGAAAATAGTTTTAGGGTTTTCAAGATGTCCAAGCCCAGCTGAATACTTCTATAAATAGGACATGGAAAACCTGATTTGTTACACAAGCAATACTGAGCGAAATATTGAGAGAATATAAGGGTTTGTGTCTTGTTTAGTCGTGAAACTTGTAAGCCATTCAATTCATCCATAGATGATTGAATTGGTCTGATTTATGAGTTGTAATTTGTCACTCTAAGCTTTTAAGCATGAGTGTGTGTCTACTTGATTGAAGTTGTTAAGTAAGATCAAGTGTGTGTCTACTTGGTTGAAGATCAAGTGTGTGTCTACTTGGTTGAAGATCAAGTGTGTGTCTACTTGATTGAAGATCAAGTGTGTGTAATTAAAAAGTGTCTTCTTTTCAGAGTAATTGTTGTTTAAAATCACATGTGTGATTGAGGGGGAGTGAGTGGGTTCTCATATCTAAGAGTGCTTAGGTAAAAGTCGCACGGGTAAAGATTAGGTGAGAAATACTGTAACTTGTTGAAATGTACGAAGATTCTTTGAACTGATTCTATAAAGTGGATTTCCTTCCTGGCTTGGTAGCCCTCAGATGTAGGTGAGTTGGACCGAACTGGGTTAACAATTGCTTGTGTCTCTTGCATTACTATTCTTTATCTTTATCCTGTTTGTATTATTCAAATATTAGTGTCGTGACATTACCTTCGATATCTCATATCTGATACCAGAATTTCAATTGGTATCAGAGCAGGCATCCTGCTTTGGTTCTGGGTGAGATCTAGGGAAATACTTTCTGGTACTATGGAGAGAGATGGAGGATCTGTTCACAGGCCACCAATTTTGGATGGATCCAACTATGACTACTGGAAACCTCGAATGGTAGCCTTCCTAAAATCTCTGGATAATAAGGCTTGGAAGGCTGTGTTAATAGGCTGGGAACATCCAGTTGTTACCAAGAATGGAGAAGCTACTACAGATAAGAAGGCTGAAGAACAATGGACCAAAGAGGAAGATGACTTAGCCCTTGGGAACTCTAAAGCATTGAATGCTATATTCAATGGTGTAGATAAGTATATCTTCAAATTGGTAAACAACTGTGAAGTGGCTAAAGATGCTTGGGACATTCTCAAAACCACTCATGAAGGCACCTCTAGAGTGAAGATGTCTAGACTGCAGCTGCTCACTACTAAGTTTGAAAATTTAAGGATGAAAGAAGATTAAAATATTCATGAATTTCATATGAATATCCTTGAAATTGCTAATGCCTCAGGAGCCCTGGGTGAGAAGATGTCAGATGAAAAATTAGTGAGGAAAATACTCAGGTCATTCCCTAAGAGATTTGCCATGAGAGTGACAACCATAGAAGAGTCTCAAGACATTTCCAATATGAGAGTTGATGAGCTAATTGGATCCCTTCAAACATTTGAGATGGGAATGTGTGATGGATCTGAAAAGAAAGTCAAAAGCATAGCCTTCATGTCAAACACTAAGGAGGAAGAGGAGGAAAGTAGTCAAGATATTGATGAAGATCTGGCAAATGATGTTGCAATGCTGGGAAGACAGTTCAACAGACTTATGAAAAAGATGGATGTAATATCCGAGGCTAATGTCAAGAACATCGCATCTGACATCAGTAAATCCAACAAAGAAGAACATGGTCAGATGAAAAGCCCAAAGAAGGAAAAGGAGTTCAGTGCCATGAATGTGATGGATATGGACACATTAGAACTGAATGTGGGACCTACCTCAAGAAATAGAAAAGGAGTCTTGCTGCCACTTGGCCTGATGAGAGTGAAACAGAAGAGTCTGTAAATATTATGACTGCCTTGACTGGAAGATGGGGTTCTGATGAAGATTCAAGTGATGATAAAGTAACCCTTGAAGAGTTGGCCACTACCTACAGAAAGTTGTATCATGGAAGTGCAGAGGTGTGTAAACAGGTTGAAAGCCAGAAGAAGGTAATAACTCAACTGGAGAATGAGAAGGTAGAACACTTGGAAACCATCTCCAAATTGAAAACAGAAGCAGTGGTTCTGAATGCCAAACTAGATAAGAGTCAACAAGTTGAAATCCAGAAGAAAGTGATAGTACAACTGAAGAATGAGAAGGCGGAACATGTGGAAACCATCTCCAAGTTAAAAACTGAAGCTGTGTTTTTGAATTCTAAATTGGAAGAGATGACCAAGTATGTAAGAATGTTAAACAATGGATCTGACTCTTTAGACAAGATTCTCCAGACTGGACAAATAACAGGAGACAAATCTGGCATTGGGTTTAATGAATTTAAGGCTGATTGCAGTTACATAAATGGCAAACCTAAATCCAAACCTAAGTACAACCATATTGATAACAAACCTGCAATGTCACATCACATGTCACAACATCGTAAGGGAAGACAGCAGAAAGGGAAACACCAAAGATGGAGATGCCATTACTGTGGAAAATTTGGCCACATAAAGCCCTTCTGCTATAAGCTGTATGGTTATCCTAGCTCTGTTCATCATCAGACTCACCATCAACCTAGACCCAAACATCACAGGCATGTCAACAAAAAAAAATGGGTTCCTAAGACTAATGTTACAAGTCTAATAGCTCACACTTCCTTCAGATTTTCAGCCAAAGAAGATTGGTATTTTGATAGTGGATGCTCCAGACACATGACTGGAAATAAAAACCTGCTAACTGGCCTTCATCCTCATGCCACAAGGTATGTAACCTTTGGTGATGGAGCAAAGGGTGAAATCAAGGGTATTGGTAAGCTTGATTGCCCTGGAGTTCCTGATCTTGACAATGTCTTACTTGTTAAGGGCTTGACTGCAAATCTAATAAGCATCAGTCAACTGTGTGACCAAGGTCTAAATGTTAACTTCACTAAAACTGAATGTCTGATAACAAAGAAAGTGAAGTGATCAGGAAAGGAGTCAGGACCAAAGACAACTGTTACATGTGGAGTTCTCAAATTGGTTATTCTTCAAAGGGTACCTTAGTCAAAGAAGAAGGAGTGAAGACATGGCATCAAAGATTGAGCCATCTGCATCTTAAAGGTATGAAGATGATTATATCTGTTGAAGCTGTTAGAGTAATTCCCAACTTGAAGATTGATGAAAGAAAAGTCTGTGGGAAATGTCAGACAAGGATGTCACACCAGAAACTTAGACATGACACCACTTCCAAAGGTTTGGAACTCCTCCATATGGAGTTGATGGGACCCATGCAGGTGGAAAGCCTTGGTGGGAAGAAGTTTGCAAATGTAGTGGTGGATGACTTCTCCAGATACACCTGGATCAACTTTATAAGAAACAAATCTGATGTGTTTGAAGTCTTCAAAGATCTTTGTCTAAAACTTCAAGGAGAAAAGGAAAGTCAAGTTATCAAAATTAGAAGTGAACAAAGAAGGAAGATGGATCCCAAAATATTATTTTTGGGCTACAGCAGAGCATATAGAGTCCTTAATTCCAGAATCAAAATAATGATGGAATATACTAATGGTGTGGTTGATGACCAACAAACTGATGTCTCAGACGATGTTAAGACATCTCTGAATGATCCCCCAGCTGATTTCTCAGACAAGGTGAATGAGCCTCCTCAAGCTGAACCTGACAAAGTCAACAAGGGACCCTCCATCAGAGTTCAGAAGGATCATCCCAAAGATCTCATTCAAAGAGATCCAAGTAAAAGGGTCACAACTAGATCAAGGGAAGTGATCTCAAATGTCTACTTGAAAGAGGAAGTATATGTTGAACAGCCTAAAAGGCATGTGTACAGATTGAAGAAAGCCCTCTATGGTTTGAAGCAAGCTCCTAGGGCTTGGTATGAGAGACTCATAATGTTCCTCACTAACAATGGTTATAAGAGGGGAGGTATTGACAAGATGCTATCTGTGAAAAACGAAAGAGAAAAGCTCATGGTGGCTCAAATAGATATGGATAATATTGGGTTTGGTGGGAGGTTAGATCAAATGGTAGAACATGTTGTTAGACAAATGCAGTCTAAGGTTGAGATGAACCTTGTTGGACTTGGGCTACAAGTCAAGCATATAGAAGAGTCTATTTTTCTATCTCAAAGCAAATATGCCAAGAACAAGGTTAAGAAGGTTGGCATGGAGAATGCAGATCATAAAAGGACACCTGCTCCTACACATTTGAAAGATGAAAATGGTGTTTGTGCTAGATATCAAGCTGAATACATAGCAGCTGGAAGTAGCTGTTCTCAACTGGTTTTGATGAAACAAATGTTGACAGAATACAATGTCACACAAGATGTCATGACAGTGTACTGTGACAACCTGAGTGCTATAAATATTTCTAAAAATCCTATTCAGCATAGCAGGACAAAACACATTGATATTCGTCATCACTTCATTAGAGAACTTATGGAAGAGAAAATCATAGCACTGGAGCATGTTACAACTGAAATGCAATTAGCTGACATATTTACAAAGGCTTTGGATGCTAATCAATTTGAATGTTTAAGAAGGAAATTGGGGATTTGTATCCATGAGAATTTATAGCAATTAATGTGGAGTGGAAAAAGCTCAGATAAGGAAGATGACACTGCTGAGAAGGTAATTGATTTGGAAGAAGAAAGCTCAGACGAGGAAGATGACACCTTGGTTCATCACTTGAAACCAAGTGTTGCAAAGAAAATAAAGACCAGGAAAGGCAAGTCTGTGGCTGAATTGATGACAGCCAGAACAGGTAAGAAGGCTGCTTCTGTAGGTCCTTCTAAATCATGGAGTAAAGTGGAAGTCAAGAAAAGAAAGGTCAGAGAAATTTCTGACTCCGAAGATGATGTCGAAGACGATGTCCTAGACATCTCTACTGCTAAAAGGAAAACTGTTAGAAAGTCTTCAGCTAAGGTTGCAGCTGTGCATTTGGACAACATTTCCTTTCATTTGGAAGATGGTGCAACCAAGTGGAAATTTGTTATACAGAGGAGAGTTGCTGTGAAAAGGGAGCTAGGGAAGGAGGCTGTGGAAGTGAAGGAGGTTATGGAATTGATCAAGTCTGTTGGTTTGATGAAAATAGCTAGTGCATTGCTCCAATGTTTTGAAGGTCTTGTGAAGGAGTTTATGGTGAACATTCCGGAGGATATTGCTGACAAGAACAACAAAGGGTTTTGCAAAGTGTTTGTTAGAGGAAGGTGTGTAAGGGTCTCCCCAACTGTAATCAATAAGTTCCTAGGAAGAGGAACAAAAGAAGTTGTTGAATTAGAAGCCACAGACAATGAAGCCTATAGGACAACCACTGGTGGACAAGCCAAGGTAACAAATGCCCATACCTCAAGTGAGAAGTCTGATTCTCAAGACAATTCTAGTGGCAGTTCTGGATCTAAAGGTGAAGAAGATGCTACCTCTTCAGATTGAGTTGTGGTGAATATCTATGTATGATTGAATATCTGATTTGCAAGCGCATTCAATCATTAATTACAACCTGATTTACTTATTTTCCAAGGAGATCTAACCAGTTGTCATGAGAAGATTTAATTGAAAAATAGTTTTAGGGTTTTCAAGATGTCCAAGCCCAGCTGAATACTTCTATAAATAGGACATGGAAAACCTGATTTGTTACACAACCAATACTGAGCGAAATATTAAGAGAATATAAGGGTTTGTGTCTTGTTTAGTCGTGAGACTTGTAAGCCATTCACTTCATCCATAGATGATTGAATTGGTCTAATTTGTGAGTTGTAATTTGTCACTCTAAGCTTTTAATCATGATTGTGTGTCTACTTGGTTGAAGCTGTTAAGTAAGATCAAGTGTGTGTCTACTTGGTTGAAGATCAAGTGTGTGTCTACTTGGTTGAAGATCAAGTGTGTGTAATTGAAAAGTGTCTTCTTTTCAGAGTAATTGTTGTTTAAAATCACAGGTGTGATTGAGGGGGAGTGAGTGGATTCTCATATCTAAGAGTGCTTAGGTAGAAGTCGCACGGGTAGAGATTAGGTGAGAAAGACTGTAACTTGTTGAAGTGTACGGAGAGTCTTTGAACTGATTCTATTTAGTGGATTTCCTTCCTGGCTTGGTAGCTCCCAGATGTAGGTGAGTTGGACCGAACTGGGTTAAGAATTGCTTGTGTCTCTTGCATTACTATTCTTTATCTTTATCCTGTTTGTATTATTCAGATATTAGTGTCGTGACATTACCTTCGACATCTCATATCTGATACCAGAATTTCAAGGTCCAATAGCTTCAGTTGTTGCTGTTGAACCAACTTCATTCATGACATATTGAGTAGGTATAGTTTTATTAGGCTGACCCATCACTGAAAAATGAAGGAGCCATAATCAGCAAACCATCGTAAAAAGATAATTAAATAGCTTATAATGATACATTTGACTACTTTGCTAATACTGATAGTATCCTCATAATATACATTAAATAGCAGAATTAAAATTATCCATTAAAACTAATATGCAGTGAGAATAATCAAAGCTAGACTATAAAATGAGTACT
Organism: Lathyrus oleraceus; assembly: GCF_024323335.1. Classification (NCBI taxonomy): domain Eukaryota; kingdom Viridiplantae; phylum Streptophyta; class Magnoliopsida; order Fabales; family Fabaceae; genus Lathyrus; species Lathyrus oleraceus. The sequence goes on along the minus strand of NC_066580.1, from coordinate 431,764,233 downwards.
AAAGACCAGAGCAATAACAAATCAAGCCTTATCCTATGGAATTAGTTACATGAATAAAAATACATCACGTATGAAATATTAGTTTCTAAAATGAATTACAAGCTCATATATTCCTAAAACGAAGATGAAATACAAACTCATATATTCTTAAAATGTATTAGTTTCTAAAATATAATTACAAACTCATTTGAATATCATATATTAGTTTCTAAAAAAGATATTTTTAGTTTCTAAAATGAAGATTCCACGTATATAAAATGAAGATGAAATACAAACTCATATATTCTTAAAATGAAGATATTAGTTTCTAATAAGATATTTATTCTAAAATGAAGATGTCACGTATATAAAATATGCCTACATAATAATAATTTACCAAAAGTCTCACTGGGAACATACTAACAATCTGTTAAAAGAGTCTAACTTTTTATAATGTTAACCCTTAATAAAAATTATATGCTAAAGAACCTACCATTCAATTTCACCAAGAAATCATATTTTAAATAGTCTGTTAAAGAATCTACAACAGAAACTAGTTTACATACAATTCAGTTTCAAATGATATTCATAAAAATATAGTTTCAAGATTATATTAGAGGATAATGTAATAGAGTCACAAAAGATAGCATTGAAACTGTCATCATTTGGTAGCACTAAATTAGCGCATACGCAACAACAACATACTATACATTTCAAAAGTTTTGACAAAATTTTAAAAGACAGTTATACATGTAAACACATTTCAAAAGATACTTTCATTGTCAAGCATTTATGCATACCATAAAAACAATACAAACAATATTGAAAAACATTTGAATCCACTTGCAGTTACATTGTTCCTGCTCTAAGATTCTTTCAATGCCACTTCCAACTCCAAATCTCCAAATCACTCTTGAATCTGTGTCAATTCAAAAAACCAACAGGTTAACTAAAGAACCAACAAATTGAAAAAGTATTAATACATTGTTGAGAAAACATTATTGAAAATCTTACAACCCTAAATCAAAACAGGTAATCCACAAGAACTTGAATCACTAAAAAATAGATCATAAACAAAAAAATGTTTTATGGTCTTTAGTGGTGGTTAAGCACCCTTGTAAAAAATAAAAAATGTTTTTATAGGTAAAGATATATTTTCGAACGTATGTTACATTATATCCATTTCAAGTGAGTCACAATTTCATTTTTGACAAAAAAAAAATATAGAGATATATTCCCGTAAAAAAATACATAAATGTATCTTTAAATAAGTTTTAAGTCAAATATGCGTAAGACATTTTTCCTTTTTCATTTCCATCAAAACTTCTTCAATGTCAAAGTAAAAGGTGTGCGTGAGAATCCCCAAAATCCATAATTTTTCAACATTGCTCAAAATTTCTATTGCATTGCACCCAATCCAAGAGACTTATCAATTACTTCTCAAGTCCATTCAATTAATGTCCTTTCCACTAATCAGATTTTGTAAAAAAAAACTAGTTTCCTATTTTATTTATTTATTTACGAAGCATGCATTACTAAATAACTACATAAAATTGTTAAAGGTACATTACTAAATATGCAGTTACTTTCATAATTCGATAGTTTATTGAAACACACGTTGTGTCCTTATTTTTCGCATAACGGACTAAGGTGTTAAACTTACTGTTAACTGACAAATTTCGGCTAAGGGAAAAGCCAATTTCGACCATGGGTTCTCTCGGAGGCTCCTCGACAGGAGGGTGGACGAGTCTGCAGGTTGACACATGCAAGCTTCGGTCGAAGTCGAAGGTTTTGAATGGAGAATGGGAACGTGGGCACGCACAGAGGTCGTGGGTAGTTATTCGCCAAGATGGGGGAAGTGGACCGACACGTGGCACCACGAGAAAGTTTTGTAACCTTCAGACGGTTATTTTTAACTAGTATTTAAGCCAATGTTAGGTGAAATTCTAGAGGTGGCAATTTGAACATTTGCAGTAAGGGTAAAGCTTGAAGTACCAAAGCGTTTACGAGAAAAAAGATACTCTCCTTAAAAAAGTGTATTTTGCCTCCACTTTATATTTACAAGTCATTTAATCTTGCAAATTTTACCTTTTGTCTTTCTTGCTTTATTGTTTATCCTCTTTGGTTCAGTACTTTATTGTTTCTATTTTACATTTTACCTTTATCACCTCCATGACTCATCAAGAGTCGCGTTTACACCCTTTCAACCTCTCAAGAACACTGTTTACCAAAAGACCATACACCCAAAACACTAGGTTCAGGACTCTGTAGCCGGTCCTGCAAGTAACCCTCATATAGGAAGGCTAGAGATTATTGTGTGAAACAACAAATTGGCACACTTGGTGGGACCTCGATAGTGTTAAGTTGTATGCGATTGCATAGTGGAAAAAGGACGTCTCCTAGACCCCACGAAGAAACGTCTTCGGCGGGAGACATAACGACGCCCCAGGCCGCTGACACCATCTCCAGTATGGCGTTGTCGGTTTCAACAACGTTTGTAGGACCAATTTTGATGCCGTGTCAGCCACAAACGCTGATACCGACAACCATGGGAACTATGGGGAAACATATTCCCAATTACACGACTCCCATGCACAGCACGTTGGGAATACCGACGGAGTTTATGGAAAATATGCATAACCTCGGTTCGATTTACAGCGATACCTTGTCATCGCCATTCCCTCGTTATCATGGATTTGGACCTTTGGCAACCCCATTTGGTCGACCCCCAGGGTTCATATTGACGTCCCAATCAGTCCCAACTTTTATGTCAAACTCTGTTGTCGTTATGAGACAACAGATGGACGAAAGTAACCATGAAATGGTACACATGCTAACTCAACAAATGGGTACTATTTTGAGGCTATTAATATAGGATTCGACGTAGAGCTATCAGCAGTTGGCAACCCAAATGACCAGGATTTGAGACTTTTTGGGAGCTCCAAGGGCTCAAGTTCGTCGAAATCCCACGCCTCCTCCTCGACCATAAACATCGGCTTGACAAGAGGAGATGACAGACGATACCGTTGAACAAGAATATCAGGAATTCGAACACATCCCAAGAGTGGCACGAAGGTCCCTCGTGGTATTGGTTAACTGTAACCAGGATCCATACCAGGTGGTTTGACAAGTTCGATATGATGCAGCCATGCGGGAACAAAACCTAGAGGCCATCGTCGAACGGATTATAGTTCGAAACAGAGTAACTCCTTGCCTCTAGTGACCGACGTGGTCCTCGCCTCTACCAGATTTTGTCTTACAAACAGAGTTACCAAGGGGATGAAAAGTCCCTAAATTTACTACGTTCGCGGGGGATACTGAAGAATCCACCGCCGAGTACGTGGCCAGGTACCAGACCGAAGCTGGTGACATATCGAACAATGAGGACTTGAAGTTAAAATACTTCCCAAGTTCTCTTACGAAAAATGCATTTACATGGTTCACAACGCTACCTCCACAGTCGATTCAAACATGGACACAGTTGGAGAGGTTGTTCCATGAATGATTATACATGGGACAATCAAAGATAAGCCTTAGGGAACTAGCTAGCGTTAAGCGAAAGGTTGCTGAGTCAATTGATCAGTACCTGAACAGGTTTAAACTACTGAAGGCGCAATGCTTTACTCAAGTCCCTAAACACGAACTAGTCGAGATGGTTGTTGGGGGTTTAGATTATTCTATAAGGAAGAAGCTGGATACTCATTATCTTAGGGATATGGCCCAATTGACCGATAGGGTTCGACGTATCGAACGCTTGAAAGCCGAGAAGTCCAAGGCGGGTCGATATCATAAGAAAGAGAAAGTGTCCTACATCGTAGTCGAAGGAGGCTCTTCCGACGACGAAGATATAGTTGACAGGAGTGAGGTTAACATGGTGGAACTTAAGCCCGGACCTCCATATGCATATAAGTTTTTGAAGCCAACGAAGGGAAAAAACCTTGTCGAACCAGAGAGAACAGACAAATACGTCGCTAAGACATATATGTTCAACGTGTCTAAGTGCGACGAGATCTTTGATCTATTGGTAAAATATGGTCAGATTATCGTCCCTTAGGGTTTAAAAGACCATCTCCTAGAAAGAAATAAGAAAATGAGATTTTGTAAATTTCATAATTTCCTTGGTCACAAAACTCACCAATGTGTTCTTTTTAGGGATTTGGTGTAGAAAGCTCTGAAAGAAGGAAGGCTCCAGTTTGGCAAAAGGCCAAAAATGCTGGTGGATTCTGACCCTTTGAAGGTGGAAGAAGCTTTGTATGTAGAGCCTCTAGAGTGCATGATGGTAGAGACTACTGATGGTCTCATTGAGGTTCTCAACGCAACCTCGTTAGCTGAATCATTTGAAGTGATGATGGTCGAAAATACTGAAGGTTTCGGAAATAAAGACCAAAGGAGGCCTGAGTCGGCCTATCCCCAGCCTGGCGAAAGCTTGTCTGACGTCCAGGAGAAGTGCAAGGAAAAGGGATCAAAAGCTCTGTTATGCCCGAAGTGCAGCACGATATTCGATGAGAAAACCGCTGAAAGACTAAAGGTCGACAACAAGGTCTTGAAGGAGGAAAAGTCTACTATCCCACGATTCATTTTCGACAGGAATGAAGCACCTCGACAGAACAAAGAGTACTGAAGACAGTTTCAACATCCCCGACCAAAAACATTCATTCCTCCAATTGATGTTCCATATGAGAAATGGATAGAATCCCTCAATCAGAAGGGGGCAAAAAGCCAAAATGGAGGGTGTTGGAGAAAGAGGCAATGTCTCCAGAGAAGAAAAGAGGCTACACAATCTCTCCTAACTACAAAGGAAAGAATACAATGACTAGGACACAGTGGAGACGCCACCAGCGAAACAAAAAAGCTGGGAAAGTCGTTACCACTCCACAGTCGAAGACTTCGGAGATTGCTGGACAAAAGGAACAAATGTCAAAGGTCAAAGGACTAGCAAAATGGTGGCCAATCATACAATGGCCATGACCGTTGACTCGAAGGGAAAGAAGGCGATGATAGCTACTCAGAACGTGGAATGTTCGTCAGAGATCAAGAGACAACCACAAAGCGAGGAAAAATCAAAGGAGGGGGAGCCAAAGTATTCTCCCTAACCATAGAAAGAAGAACCTGAATATTCTCCTCAATCTGATGAGGAATTTGACGAGGATATGTACGATGAAAACAACGATGATATCTATGGTGATGATTTCGTCGTAAATGGTCGCATTGTATCGGTACTACCAGCTGAATACAACATGGTATCTGAAGTTTCTGAAACAGATGGAAACTTTATACCAGAAGAAACAGTTGGAGGAAAGCCTTTATGCTACTATGTCATGAATAACGACATGGTGGAAGAACATAAAGCAATGTTTGAAAGGCCCATTCCTGGGATGATGTACCATCAAAAACCATTGTTCTTCAGAGCTAAGGTGGATGGAATGGCGGTGAATAAGGTTTTTGTCGACGAAGGTGTTGTAGTCAATCTAATTCCCTATACTCTGTTCAAGAAAATGGGAAAGGTCGATGAAGATCTCCGACAACACAACATGGTCCTTTCAAAATATAAAGGGAAAACCAGCAATATAATGGGGGTTGTTCAGGTCGACCTCGCGGTGGGCACGACAACACATTCAACATTATTCATAGTGATAGATTCAAAAGCCAACTTCAACTTAATCCTAGGTCGAGAATGGATCCATGGGATAAGGGTTGTTCCCTCAACGGTCCACCAAAGGCTTATAATCTGGCGAAAGGACGGCATCATAGAGAATATTGAAGTCGACCAAAGTTACTATCGGGTCAATGACAGGGGTTCCAAGAGGTCGTTTGACCAACATTTGGTGAATATAGCGCCATGTGATGATGAATCGGGATCCTATACCTCCGTCAATACTGGTCGAGTTCTGAACTTGGACCCTGATCATGGTTTCATTTGGGATAACGAGGAAGACACAGGATCAAAGACGGGAATTCCACCTATGGGGTGGACAGCAGTCGACAAGGATGACTAATGAGTCAGAAAGCCTGACTCGAATTTCGGCCTATTTGGCTGAAAATAAGAGGAAGTCAATTCTGGAAAGAAAGAGACTTCAGAATTTGGCTTGTGAGGCCGAAGGTCTATATGATGGTCGACTAGACCAGACAATAGCTTCAGAAAGCTGGAGGCTTGATTGTATCTATGACAATGAGCCTTTGGGGTTCAAAAAGAACCCACAAAATGAGTCCCAGAAGATGCAAGCGCAAGATCCCCTCGAAGATATCGACCTAGGAAATGGAACCACAAAAAGACCAACCTACATAAGTACTAAGGTGGGTTCAGAGATGAAGGCAAAACTAGTCAAGATATTGACCGAATACAAGGATTGCTTTTCCTAGGATTATGACGAAATGCCAGGTTTGGATCGAAGTGTAGTAGAGCATCGACTGCCTACCCAACCTGGGAAGAAGCCAGTGAAGTAACACCCTCAGCGGTTTGCTCAGAACGTTACTTTGAAGATCAAGCAAGAGATCAAAAGACTCCTAAAAAGTCGTTTCATAAGAACGACAAGGTACATCGAATGGCTGGCCAACATAGTGCCCGTCATCAAGAAAAATGGAACTCTTAGGATTTGTATAGATTTCAGAGATCTAAACAACGCCACGCCAAAGGATGAGTATTCGATGCCAGTGGCGGAAATGTTGGTCGACTCGGCCGCAGGTTTTGAGTATATGAGCCTACTTGATGGATACTCTGGCTACAATCAGATTCTCATTACCGAAGAAGATTTCCCCAAGACAGCATTTCGATGCCCTGGTGCGTTGGGGACATACGAGTGGGTCGTCATTCCGTTTGGTTTAAAAAACGTAGGAGCAACTTACCAAAGGGCCATGAATGCCATCTTTCACGACTTCATTGAGAAGTTCATGCAGGTGTATATCGACGACATCGTGGTGAAATCATCATCTCAAGAAGGGCACCTGGATCACCTTCGATGCTCGTTTTATAGAATGAGGAAATATGGATTGAAAATGAATCCATTGAAGTGTGATTTCGGGGTGCACGCAGGTGACTTCCTGGGATTTGTGGTACTCAAACAAGGTATAGAGATCAATCAGAACAAGACAAAGGCGACCTTAGATCTCAAAAGCCCATCTACAAAGAAACAACTCCAGTCTTTGTTGGGGAAAATAAACTTCTAAAGAAGGTTCATCTCGAATCTAAGTGGTAAAACAAAGGTGTTTTTGCCGCTACTTAAAATGAAGAAGGAAAGTGATTTTCACTGGATCCCTGAACAACAAGAGGCTTTCGACGCGATCAAGGGGTACCTTACCAAGCCTCCTATTCTATTACCTCCTAGTAGAAATAAAAGTATGAGTTTATATATTGTTGCATCTGATACAACTATAGGGAGCATGCTAGCCCAAGAGGATTGTAATGGTGTTGAAAGGCCCATATATTACCTCAATAGAATATTGGTAGATGCTGAAACTAGGTACAATCTCATAGAAAAACTATGTTTGTGTTTGTACTTTACCTATATGAAATTAAAGCAATATATTAAACCAGTTGGTGTTTATGTTTCGTCTCATTACGATATTATTAAACATATGTTATCTAAGTCTATTCTACATAGTAAAATTGGGAAATGGGCACTAGCGTTGACACAGTTTTCTCTAACTTTCAAGCCTTTAAAGGCCATGAGAGGCCAGATCGTGGCGAATTTTATAGTGGATCATGCCATGGTCAAATCATCCCTAAATATGGTCGACACCATACCATGGCGTCTGTATTTTGATGGATTGAGTCATCAAGACGGAATGGGAGTCGGGATATTGATATTATCCCCTCAGGTGGGTCCGACGAAGTTTAAGTACAAGATCAGTGAAAAGTGTTCCAACAACGAAGCCGAATACAAGGCCTTAATATTCGGTCTTCAGCTTTTGAAAGGGATGAGAGCCAGTTGAATTGAAGTGAGGGGACACTCGGAGTTGATAATAAAGCGAGTCACGCGCGAATATAAGTGCATCAAGAGGAGTCTGCTGAAATATTTTGTGACTACAACACGGTTACTAGAACATTTCGAAGTTGCAGACATAAGACATGTGCCCAAAAGCGAGAACCAAGATGCCAACGACCTGGACCAAGTCGCTTCAGGGTATAAGATGTCTAAGTCGAAGTTACAAGATATGGTCGAGGTTCGAGAAAAAATGGTGTCAAGTACACCCCCAACAGAAGACGTCCTCGACGAGAATGTCAGTCGTGATGGGGAGCTCGACGAAGAGTGTCAGGAAACCCGTGGAGTCGAAGAGGCATGTGAACATGGAGTTTTTGCTATCAACAGTTGATCATCGACATACTGAAGAAAGCCGATTATCGAATATTTGGAGAATCCAGTCGGAAGTACTGACAGGAAAACCAAATGCATGGCTTTGAGCTACGTGTGGTCAGGAAATGAATTGCTAAAGAAGACACCAGAAGGGTTACTACTCAAATTCCTGGGAGATACCGAAGCGTACTTAGCCATATACGAAGTACACAATAGAGCTTATGGCACTCACCAGGAAGGCCATAAGATGAAATGGTTGTTGTTCCGACAAGGGGTTTACTGGTCCAGCATGTTGAAAGATTGCATCAAGTTTGCCAAAGGATGCCAGGAATGTCAAAGACACACGGTTATTCAACATATGCAAGAAAGCGAGTTGCATGTTATCATCAAACCATGGCTTTTTAGGGTGGGGGGGGGGGGGGGGGGGCTTAGACATCATTGGAGAAATTCGACCGGCCTCGTCAAAGCAACAGAAGTTTATACTAGTCGGGATAGATTACTTCACCAAATGGGTCGAAGCTATCCCTCTGGTGAAGGTGGATCAAGAGGCGATGATCGAATTTATTCTGAAACATATCGTATATAGGTTTGGTATCCCAGAGACCATTACTATGGATCAAGGTCAGTATTCGTAGGACAAAAGATGCAGGAATTTACCGTCGAGACGGGTTTCAGGTTGGTTACCTCTACACCCTACTATGCACAAGAAAATGGCCAATTAGAAGCGGCCAACAAAGTAATAATAAGTTTGATTAAGAAGCATGTTTCTAAAAAACCAACGAATTGACACAAAACTTTGGACCAAATTCTATGGGCATGTCGAACGTCCCCCAAAGAGGCGACAAACTCGACGCCTTTTCGACTAACATTTGGTCACGATGCCATATTGTCGGTGGATATATGCTTACAATCCGTTAGAGTCCAGCGTCAGAATGATCTTCAGTCAGAGCCATATTGTAGGGTGTTACAATGTTCGACGAGTTGGCTGATTTAAATGAAGAAAGATTGGTTACGGTTGAAATACTGATCCGACAAAAGGAGCGCGTAGCCAAGGTATACAATAGAAAAATAAGGGAACAAACCTTTGTTGATAATGATTACGTTTGGAAAGTAATCTTGCCTATGGATCGTCGAGATCGAACCCTAGGTAAATGGTCACCAAAGTGGGAAATACCATTTTAAGTAACTCGAGCGTACAGTAACAATGCATATGAAATCAAAGAACTTGGTGGGGATGAAAGGGTCTTGAGAGTAAATGGAATATACTTGAATAAATATAAACCTATGCTACAAGAGATTCACGAGCGACCTCCCTATCCAAACATAAGTTTCATTGATTCTTTAGAAATTGTCCCAGGAGGACATTATAAATATGGTCGACAAACCTACAATAAATTGAAGAAAGATTTAAATGGGGAACCTAGATTTAAAATCCTCAAACGCGGCCATCTCATGCTTAATCCTATTATCCAGAGAGATTTTCTTCTCGCGTAAATACTTGATGTCAGCCTCGATTTTGAGGGCTTTTTCCCCATGAGATATTCCCCTCATGACCTCACTGTCGATCAAAATAAGCTGTCATCAGGAAAGATTGTTGGAACCTAAAAACTGGAAGTTCGTAATGATTAGTGGATCTGCAGAAATGGAGGTAAGCCTTGTGGTCATCGACTGTTAACGCTCGACCAGACCAGACAATGTCGGTATCATGAGATACTCGAGACTTCGGGACCATTTAGCTTATGCCAAGTTGACGAGCCACGAGGTTCGGCTGACAGCTCAATAAACCAAATCCCTTCGACCCTGGTTCAATCCTGTATGATAGCAAGGTTGGAGTCAGGAAAGCCCTCCATATCGCATTCGAATGAGCCGCAGTTTTTGGAGAGCTACCAGGAAAGGGATCCTTGAACCATTTGGGGCCGAAGTTCCTATCAGCAAACATTTCATGAAGATACTTGTGTTTGGAGTCTTCTGACAAGTTGTCAAAGCCAATTTGGCCCCTTCGATCGGTCGGTCTTTGTTCAGTCGCATAAGACGCTCTGACATTGTGTATCCCAGTTGATACTCAAAGGTAGCTTTCAACCAATGTTGCAAGAGCCATAAAGGACCCGACAGATTCAGGGCTTTAGGTGTGTTGGAAAGGAGCTTCAGTTTCAAGGTTGCCAACCCCAGGGCCTGGTACAGAGAAGCCAATAGTAGTTTACCCAACGATATCTATCGACCCTCATGGATCTGGATCTCCAGAGAAATGTAGCTTTTGGCTATCTGCATGGATCCGGGAGAGAAGACGTGGTAGGAGAGCCATAAGGTGAGGAAAGCTATGTGCTCTTCGACAGACACTTCGATGGAGTCTTTGTTGTGGCGGTCTTCGATATAGTTCAGAAGGATGACCCGACCGAACATGAAAGTATTCTCTGTCGAAAGGGTTGGATCGAAAGTTTCTCCCAAGGGCGAAAGGCCGGTAATCGCCGCCACGTCAAAGAGAGTGAGTGTTAGCATCCCACGGGGCAGCTGGAAGGTGTTAGTCAAACCCTCCCAAAAGTAAAGGGACGCCAACAACATGAAAGGGTTAACACGGTGGGCGTACCTCGATACCTGAATGAGGTCGAAAATCCCAACACTCCGTCATTGGTCTTGACGCTTGCGCTGGACCTTGTTAAGCCACGCCAAGTATTCCTTGTTACCAGGAGTGGGCATGGAGTGAAAAACCCTAGCTTTTGCCTCCATGAATCGGACGTCAAGTACGACAGATCTGTCGAAAGCAGGAGGCATAGCAGGCTTGTACCCAGGAAAGAAGGATGAAAAAGTATTTGGGGAAGATTTTTTGTTAGCAAGGGGACCATGGAAAGCCAACAACTTTCTGTCCACCACGAAAGGAATCACCATATGGTTTTGCCAATTCTTGATAATGGCTTCATCAGATGATGAGGGTTGAGGAATACTTTTCATCTTTTCTTTAGCAGTAAGCTTGAAGGCAGTGGGGTTATGACCAGTACCGTAAAAGATAGTTTCTTTAGTGAGAGATGAGGAAGCCATTGGGAAATGAAGCAAAGGTTTGAGGATTTCTTGAGATTCTGTATGAGAAAGTGCAATAAAGAAGTATGTCTAAGGTCTAAGCAAGAGGATACGCGAGTATGGAAGCAGAAGAATGTGTAAAGAAGGAGAAGATACTATTTATAAGCCAGTGAGGTTAACAATCGAGCAGTAGGTGATTGACAAGTGGCTGGCTAGGAAGTAATTAGAAGAGTTAGTGGGTTTCGGTGGAGATCCCACGACCTAGGGATAACTTTTAATGATGGTTGAGTGTCTTGGAAATCGCGCGGCCGAAAAAAGTCATCATCACATATGAAGTCATGAGTAATGACAAGACAGCTAGCCGAAATATGGAACGTCAAAAGGAAAGCTTCTCATTCGACCCTCTCATGTCAAAGCCAGCCTAAGGGAAAAGCCAGTTTCGACCATGGGTCCTGTCGGAGGCTCCTCGACAGGAGGGTGGACGAGTCTGCAGGTCGACACATGCAAGCTTCGGTCGAAATCAAAGATTTTGAGCGGAGAATGGGAACATGGGCACACACAGAGGTCGTGGGTAGTTATTCACCAAGATGGGGGAAGTTGACCGACACGTGGCACCACGAGAAAGTTTTGTAACCTCCGGACGGTTATTTTTAACTAGTATTTAAGCCAATGTTAGGTGAAATTCTAGAGGTGGCAATTTGAATATTTGTAGTAGGGATAAAGCTTGAAGTACCAAAGTGTTTACGAGAAAAAAGTTACTCTCCTTACAAAAATGTATTTTGCCTCCACTTTATAATTACAAGTCATTTAATCTTGCAAAGTTTACCTTTTGTCTTTCTTGCTTTATCGTTTATCCTCTTTGGTTTAGTACTTTATCGTTTCTATTTTATATTTTACCTTTATCACCTTTTTAACTCATCAAGAGTCGCATTTACACCCTTTTAACCTGTCAAGAACACTATTTACCAAAAGACCATACACCCAAAACACTAGGTCCATGACTCTGTAGCCGGTCCTGCAAGTAACCCTCATATAGGAAGGCTAGAGATTGTTGCGCGAAACAACACTTACATCTTATAATATGGTCGTTCCATTTTTTCCAGGCTTTTGTAGAAACTAACATCTATTATCTATTATAATATATTAATTATGAGTCACAAATTAGTTTATTGACAACTCATCATCTTTCACATGCCATATCAATTAAAATCTGATGTGGCACTCTTCCAAACTTCTCTATATAAATATTTTAATATTCTTCTTAGCATAATGTGTAACGTTGAATTCGTAATTATTATTTTTAAAGTATCATTATTTATACTCTACAAATTAATTTTTTATTTTATTTTTCATATACTAATCATTACTTTTTATGTGTTTATCAACTTTTTTTCAAACCTAAAATATATTATCTAATGTTTTACTCCATAAAAATTATATAAAAATATATATTTTATAAATATTTTTTTAAAATTATGACAAAAAAGAGTATTAAATTATCTGAATTGTTCAAATGTGGAATCTATTCATTTCATATCATGATGGAAAACAATTCTTGAAAATGTTTGATAAGTGAAAAATGAAGCAATAAAAACTATATAAGTTTTATACACTTATTTCATATAGTTTTTATTTTATTTTAATGTCTTAGCTTATATTTCTATAGTTCAAACTTTTTTTTTCATGTAAAATTGTATTTTTTTAATACTCTCTTCATCTTATTCTTTTAATTAATTTTTTTTATACTAGACAACAAAAATTAATCTAATCTAATATTACTTAAATAATAAATCTCAATCCCGCGCATCACGCGGATCTTAATCTAGTTTACATAAAATTTTATAATTTTTAGACTTAAAAAATGCAATGCCAATGAGTCAAAGTTTTAGGTTCTTACCTTCAACTATGTTTGCGAATAATTTTTTAAATAAATTTTAGACTTAAAAAGTGCAATGGAATGAGCATGTCTATTTTCTTAAGGATGACAAATAAGTTTGTCCGCCCGTTTAGGTCTGTCCCACAAAAATCAGGGCGGAACTGACATAGTTAAAGATGCAAGTCTAAAATCTTGGTCCGCCACGCAAAAAATGACAGCGCGGTCGGGTAGACATACATGCATTGCATTTTGTTAAACTTAAATTTGCAATTTTTTTTGTTAATACACACACTCACAAAAACCTCTAAGAAAAGGGGTGGAACAAGACACACATATTACAGGATGCATGTCTAAAATCTTGATTCATCCCAGAAAAAAAATACAGACAAACGAACATACCTAATATGTCAATCTATTTTTCATCCCTACGTCTGTCAACCCTAATTACACCCCATATAAATTCAAGTAGCCATGTCAAACTAATAACTTGAAGAAAAAAAAGAATTCTTATCAAATCTTGTTGATCCTGAACATCAAAAAAGAATTTAAGAAAGATCTCAACTAGTTTTTGGATTATGGGTACTCTATTCATATGACATTGAGAAATTTTGGTTTTTCAAATGAAACAATCAAGTTTGTTGATGACATAATTCTTAATGGTGATGAAGTACGAAAGATATTGATAGGTGTTGATTGAGGGAAAAAATGGAAAGAATCATATCATTACAAATGCGTTATTTGTTCTAAGTAGAATTAAGAACAATCTTCTGAGTCTTGAGAAATTATTAGAGAAATAGTACGTGGAGGGGGTGGAGGATTGGGTATAAAAGTAAGGGTGTGTTTATTTCAAATTTAGAAGTAATATTCCTTGGAATCTCATTCCCATCATTATTATTACTTGAAATAATATTCATATCCAAGTGTTTGGCAAAAACTAAATTTTCTAGGAATGTTTATAATATTTATAAATTTAAAAATGAGATTAATTGTTATGCGCTGTCAGTGTAAAAAGTTTTACACCGTCAATGCATCACAATCATCCGTTTGTATTATTTTTTAAGTTTTTAAAATAAAAGTCAAACATGTTAAATAAATCAATGGTTGTGATTAACCGACAGTGTAAAAAATCTTTACACTGTCCGTGTATATCAATTAAATTCTTTAAAAATTATAAAAAATAAAATAAATAAATAAATATGAGTAGTAGTGGGGAGTTGTAGTTAATTGAACTTTATTCTCATGGGAATGTTGGATTCCCACCCTTTAAACATTAAAATAAAAATAAAAGGACCATGTATAAATAAAGTTTCTGAAAATAAAATATGTCTTGAAATAATTTTTTAAAAATTGAATCAAACATGAGAATGTTGTATTCCCGTGACAATATTCTCAGGATCCCATGACAATATTCTCAGGAATATTTTTTAAAACCTTGAAACAAACGCCCCCTAAATGTATTATTTGTTGAAGAAATGAAGAACAATCGTCTAAGTCTTGAAAAATTGTTAGAAATTGTTAGATAAATGGTATATGGTGGAGGACAAGGCCCGAAGACATTTGACCAGAAAAACAATGTGTTGATGGATATTAAAGTCATGGAGCACATGAAGTTATCAACCTCTATTACAATAAAAAAGATTGGCTTTGGCATTGGCGCATTACAGACTCTAATACCTAAATTTAAGGAACCTAAGTATGTTAAAGAGTAAATGTTAAGAGTGTATAGTCAGCAGAATTGAGCTTAATTATATTTGATTTTTAATTTTTCTTTTTAAAAATGTACAAAATGAGCCAAAGAAAACTCTAGATGTTATTTTATTAAAAAAAAACAAAAATAGAGGTAATATTACTCATAAAATACATTAAAAAAATAAGTAACCCCCATACTTTCTTTTTCCTTTTCTTTTGTGTTCTTTTGTTGTACTCCTTTCATTTTTTTATAAGTCGTTTAGAATTTTTCACATGTTAAAAAAAATAATTATTATATGAAATAAATAAATTATAAATTTTTTATAATATTCTTTTTTATTAATTTCATGGAAAAAATAAATTTAAATAATTAAAAGAAAATATGATAATAAATACTTAAAATTATAATAATAATAAAAAAGATTCTTTGTATAGCAAAACTATTTAAATTTTGATACAATTTGTTTTTTTTTTCAAAGTAGCTTATAAAAAATAGAAAGAGTGATAAGTTAGGGGTGACAACAATGTAGACCCACTTTAGTTACTACAAAAAGAACATTTTTTTTTATTCTTTCTTATTTCTTTTTCTCAATTTTCCTTCTTTTCTAAATAAATTGTTGGGTTCCACTATTTGAACCCACCCAACAGAAAAAAACAGAAGATACATGACATAATGTGAAGCTTTAGATTAAACAAAAGGTCCACATTAATTGAAAGTTACAGAGGTCGGTCCCTTTCTTGTGTGCCGTCGTTGTAGCTTATAGTCTTTTGATCTGTTCTTGATGAGCTTGATGAACTGAGCTCTAACTTAGTTTTCAGCCGAGTATAGCTCTGAGAGTTCTCTTGTTCTTACGCTCTAATCTCTGTGTTTTTTTCTTCCTTTTGATTTGGTTTTAGATGTTTTTAGTAGTACCTATTTTAACCTTTACTATGGAGATTTTTTCCTGTTTTAGTGTTATATATATATATATATATATATATATATATATATATGAAAGTTTTCGTAGTAGCTATGGTGAGGAGTATGCTGAAAAGTAAGCATTTTCAAAAGTAGCTGTCTAGTGAGGAGAATATTAATGGAGTCCATATTCCAATGAGTAATTTGATAACAAGACATCTATGTTTGTGACAATTTTATAGACTTTTATTATAATAAGTAGAATAACATTCAAAACTTTCATCATAGTTTCTATATATACAAAGGGCAAGTGATTTTTTTTTCATCTTACATTCTATTATTTGACAAACTTTTGTATTAAACAATGAAAATAAATTTTATTATTTTCATAGCTATGTGTAGAAAACTCAATCTCAATCGATTTAACACTTTTGTAATTAACATATCAAACATACGATCAACATCAAAATCAAACCAAACCAAATCAAACCAAACGGATCTTAGATTTTTTGAAAGGTGAGTGCATCCGAAATCTTTTTCGCACGGTCACCATCATGATGACCGCAGAGCCCAAACACTCTGTAACCAAATGCACATTAATAAGATAATATCCATAAGAGGAATGTTGACCAAGCAGTAAGTGCTATGGCCGCAGCACTATATGTGCATAACATAATAACTGAACACTCTTCATTTCCTACATCGAACAGCTGCGCCATAGTACCTGCATTACATTTTTCATTAAATTTTGAAGTTAGAATTTAGGACCAATAACATAATCATATATGCATGAATGAATCTAATTACTTACTAATATTCATTGCTGGTGGCATTGCATATTGCATCACTAGAGTGTACCGAAACAAAGGATCTACGGGGAGAAGGCCGAAATTTGCCGCAGCTTTAACAATAAACAATCCGATAAGAGGTAGCACAAAAAGCCGAGTTACGATGATGCTGATCAGTGTTAATGGTTTCACACTTGATGATTTCAAGCCTGCAATTTCAGTACAAAGTTAACGAAACAAAACCATTTTTCGGATACTGAATGGGTGAAATACTGTTATAAGCTAGTTTTTTTATTCTGATACCTTGAGTGAGGTTACCACCAAGTAAAAGTGTGATGCAAGGAATTGTTCCATCCCTGAAAAGTAGTTTCAACAAATAATTGCATGGTTAGAAAATAAGTAGAAATTTTTAGGACTAATTGATTTCTAAATTATGGCACTTACCCAAGTAATACAAGTGTGTCTTGGATTACACTCAATGGAG
Organism: Lathyrus oleraceus; assembly: GCF_024323335.1. Classification (NCBI taxonomy): domain Eukaryota; kingdom Viridiplantae; phylum Streptophyta; class Magnoliopsida; order Fabales; family Fabaceae; genus Lathyrus; species Lathyrus oleraceus. The sequence goes on along the minus strand of NC_066580.1, from coordinate 431,747,216 downwards.
CATTGACTCCAATTATTAGGTTTCTTAACCATGCCACCGCGCCAAAAAGGAAACCGAAAAACTGATAATTGAATATGGAAGATTTAATGTAACAAAGTATAAAAAAGGAAGAAGGAAAGAGAGAAAAAAACTCACTGTAGCTATTGCTGGTGGTGACAGTAGCTCTACTACAAGATCGCGTAGAACTTCTATTGTTCTAGCGAGAAATGAATGATTCTCCTTCTTCAACACAATAAACTGATCTTGTTCATCAATCTGAAAGTCAAAATCAACATTCATTGCATAACAATTTAGTATTAATTTAGGACATTCAACTTTATTAAAGTTTGAAATAAGAGTTAAAGAAGTTAAAAGACTAGGGTTCAAACCGATGAATGAAAACAATACTGACATAATAATAACTAACATACTAACATTTGTCTATAAAAAATATATACAGCCATAATCTTGTTCATTAAGTCTTACGATTTGGCTTTCAGAGTCTTCAATATAACTCAACGGTGCCACTTCTGTCGCGGTGCTTTCATCGTCTTTTCCGGTTAGAAGGGGAGTATCTGCATTTCCTTCAAGGTCTTTGTTTGGTGCCTTTATGATCTGAGAAGCCTCAAGTGCCTTAAATCTCATTGAACTGCTTCTTATAGTTTGAAAAGTATAGGTCCATATGAAAATACCACCAAGCTACAATTGAAAAAAACATCAATATAATAAGATAGATACATACACTATATGCTATATCGCCTAATGTAATCAAATTGTTTCAATGCAAAATTTAATTTAAATGCGAAAAGGATGAAGCCTTACTGCCATAGAGAAAGATGCATATGAGAGTGCATGACTCTGGCAAACATCATGTGCACCAAATGGACCTCCTTTCTCATCACATATTGCTGGGATAATTACAATAGGTAGGTTTCCCATGTTTCCTGATTAATTTAGAGAATAACTCATGAAATCACTTAACTTTAGACAAAAAATTCATAACATACGATCATAACGGAGCTTAAAATCGTTTGAAAAATATTTCTGTCATCAAAGAAATTATTATGATGATTGTATGTTAGATCGCTCTTTTTAAGAAATTTCGTGGTAGTCTAAAACTGTACAAGCGGATTATGTCTCGAAGATAAAACAATTCAGTTACAAACTCTATCAGAGTCCTACTATTTTAAAGAAATAAATATACCTGATGAACATGCAGCAATAATAAGACCTTCAACTTTTAAATTAGGCTTTAATAACTTTACTAGTATCCATCCTAGAATCCCTCCGATTAAGAATGTGAGTCCAACATTAACAGGCATAAACCACCTGTATAAATTGGTAACTAACAAATGATTAAATAAACATAACCAATAAAGAGAAACAATAATGAGAATCAAAAGGCACAAGTACCATGATATCATGTCTTCAAGTGAAACACTCTTGGCAAAACTTGAAAACACAAGTGAAGGAGTAAATATAAAGAATACAACCTGCAAAAATAGGTAAATCAAGTTCGAAACAGATTTGGACTCGACGTAGTAATTGAACTTCTCGGATCACTCTTAAATCAATGGCGGCCGAGATCAATTAGTGCAGTAAATGCAGAAGATCCATATATGATGCATTTATTGAAAATGTTACCTTGTTTAAGGATTTTCTAAAATCTGATGAAAGAAGATTATTGAAATATTGAGTAGCCATAAAAGCTCCCAATGCACTAATGAGCAGAACTTGAATAACTGGCATAGAAGCCGCTTCCAGAAGCTCTAGAAAACCCATTTTTGCTTTTGCTGAACTATAGTATACACAGTTGTTGTGTTTTGTGCTGAATCTGAACTGAAAAACTTCAATTTATTTCTATAGAACAAGAGAAAGATGAATGATTAGCCAGCAGTGATTATTTACTGTACATGAAGTAGGGTCAGTGACTAATATATCCCCACATTTGCGTCATGTTCCAAAAAGTTTGGTGACAATGTGACATTTGTGTCATGTTTTAAGACTAAATCATATGCTGTGAGGAATGCATTTAATTCATCAATCAAATATTATATAGTATAATTATAGATAAAATTTCTTTATATTTAGAGGGTGGTGCATAACATCATGTAAAATTATTGGTTCATTGACCATACATCAATAATTAAAAATGCATCTCACAAATATTCATCTGAGTCATATGATCTCGAATCGACAATCGAGATTTGATTTTATTAGTCTCAACAAATGTATTTTTTAAAAGATAATTTTTTTTAGTGTTACACAAATTTAAAAGGAGGGGTTAAACCTTCGACCCTGCTCGAGATTCGGATTTTTTAGCCTTTTAACAATTACCGTTTCAATCTAAATTTTAATAGAGATATTAATTTTTAAAATTTAAACAAACAACTTAAAAATTTAAATTATTCAATCTTAAGACGGTTCAGAAGTGTCTGATTGGGTACAATCAAGAGTTTGCTATGAAACAAACATCCTCCATATGAATCAATTAAGATCCTAAAAGAAATCAGAATTATCATGAGAGTCCAAAAGAGTTGTAATTCCAAAAATACAGGGTAAGCAATAAGGGTGAACAGAGAGCAGAGACAAACATCCTCCACATGTATCGATCACTATCATGTCCCACACCAGATTCCACCTCCCCCTAAATTTTAAGGTTTATTTTTCCATAAAGTTATGTCGTTTAATACGTGATTATTATTGGTTAAAGGGTGATTGACGCTGAATTTAATAAGAATGATTATGGTTCTATTATTTATAATTATGATTGAAAAGAGATTGAAATCATTTAGGGTCTTGCTAACTTATGTCTTAAGAGCACAAGTTAAGGATACTACAATTAAAAATTTTGTGTGGAATAAAATAATATTTTAAATTTTAAAAAATTAAATACATTCATTTCAAGATAATGTTTCTATAAAATAAGTCATTAACTTATGCCCCAAGAGCACATGTTAGCATTAACCAATCATTTAATATCAATATTAATCATCAAATCAGATTAATCGATTAAGTGAATTAGATATTGTCAGAGAAAATAATAATAATAAAAATAAAAATAAAAAGAATTAGCTAGCTACCTTGAAAAAGAAAAATAGAGTTATTGTTAAGATTGATCAGTATGACTAATTTGTATGGGCCACTTAAACAAAATGATTAGTGATGATGATGTTATCCGTGCATTATTAAAGTGAAGCAATTTTTGTGTTAGGGACTCCAATCTTATATTTACGTGTCAATAGAATAAATGACATTTTAATTGATATATTTTAAATGAAAAAGGTTTATCAAACTAATCTATTTTTTAAATTAATTCACTTTCAAATAAAAAGTCAAATATAAAGAAGATGTGAATTTAATTAGTGATAGTTTACGACACATAAGAGAAGATGTCAATCAAATTTGTGACACTTTGTCTTCTCTGCATTTGCACATTGTCGCCAATTGAATTGACGTTTCCTCTTATTTGTTGTACACTGGATTGACGTCTTATTTATTTTATTTTATTTTAAAAATTAATTAGTTTGAGATATACGTGAAAAGATGGATTAATTTGTATGTATTTAAAAATGTTGATTATTTGAGTTATTTTATCTTAAGTGAATTCAAATACTAACTTGTATTTTAATAATACTAAAAAAAATTAACTAAAAATATTAGTTTAAAATTTTAGTTCAAAATATTTTATTATTTTAATATAAAGTTTTTATGTTAAATTATTTAACACTACTCTTATGATTCAAATTAGCTTAACGTTCTAGTAAAATAATGTTTAAAGTAATTTAATCAACTCAAAAGATTAAAATCACTAAAATATATATATATATATATATATATATATATATATATATATATATATATATATATATAAAGTTATTGATGACTTCTCGGCAAATATACTGATAATATTGCAGTAAGAAAATATTAAATTCACATGGACTATTTTTTAACAAAATAAAATGTGTGCAATGTATAGAAAATAGTAAAAGGGGGTGTTTTCGAGTTTGCAATGTGAAAGAGGTCAGAATGTGTTTAGAATCTCCTATTTCTTTATTGTTGATGTTTGATGTCTTATATAAATGATCTTATTATTATCACCCCATAACGAATTAACAAAACCATTATAAGTGATCACTTGTGAAATAACCCATTAATCACTACTCGGAGCTTCTTATCCTTAGTCCACCAGCGTAAGCAGGATTAGGCGATGCACATAACGCTAATTCCATGTGCCACTATTCGGGGTCTCCTATTCTTATTCATCCAGTGTAAGTACAACAATTGCCCTAGGTCCAACACATAGACTAATAGTCAGTATTCTCTATGTGTCCAAAATCAATTTAAAAGAGTATCTCACATAAAACATATTAAGAACAGTAAGCAATTGGATAGGATTATAGATCAAAAGGTTCATACAAACTCAAATCAACTTGTTATCCAACAATAGTGAAATAAATTCATCATAACACAACCTAATCTGGAGGAATTTAGCTACTCATAATTCAGATTACAATACCAAAAATAATAAATGAGAATAACATGTGAATTCCCTTGAAGTAATGGCCTTCAATGGCTTCCCATGCCCTAAAAATCACCTTTGATGCTGTCAAAATCGTGTTTTGCTCTTCAAAATTCGTAACCCTTGCAAAAGTTCATAATTTCCCCTTAAAAAGAGCTCAGATGGATCAAACGTGTCAAAAAAAGCTCAGAAAAAGAAGTCATTGCGCGCGTGATGACTTGCATCGCGCGAGTTGTAGCATTTATGTCACTATGGACCGCGATGTTGCACGATGTTGTGCGTGAATTTTCCCGTGGCTGCACTCTTTTGCTCCCTTTTTCACTAGGATTTTCACTAATTCCAATTTCTTCACTCTTATATATTTTTCCTTATTATTTGGTCTTTCTTCTTCATTTTAGCCAATCTTTCACTTGTTTTGATCTGATTCTTCGACTAAATTCATGCAATGACGGACTGTCGTCACAATCCCAAACTTGAATTATTACTTGTCCTCAAGTAACTCGCCTGCAACTGCATATTTCAACAGAAAACAAGTCGCACAATAATAATCGATCATTACCAAATAAGTTTTCTTTTACCTAACCATCATTTTAGCTTCCAACTTCCATCCAGCAAATACAAAAAACATTCTCAAACATTGACGAGTACTCAACATGTCTCTTAGCTCACTTTGATTCACTCAATGGATATGACTATCTCTCAATCAAAATGCAAAATAAATTATCCTTAGCTTGATCACTTTCTAATATAATTCATCACAAAAATCACAACACACACATTAGATGTCTTTTTATGTTGTAACTTGCCTTATGTTTGGGTAGGATATTTTTGGAAAAGTATGTTTAAACCTTTCGAGTCAGGTGTCCAGTTCTCTTTCTATCATCATACCCATTTGTTCATTCTTAACGGTACTAGAGATCTTTGGTCCTTCTTATACTTACATTCTTTTTCTTTCTTTTTTTTTGTCTTTTTTTTGAAGAAGTGTTTTTTTTCCACTTCTTATTTCCTCATAATTTTTTAAATTTTGACCAATTTTCTCTAGTATCCCAACCCCAAACTTAAAATTTTGCTCACTTTCAAGAGTAACCCCAAACTTAATATTTTCCGTACACTTTAGGAACTATATTTCTACCTAACTCCAAAGAGATGGTGGAAAGAAAAGGTCTTTCAAGTCATATGGCTAAGAATTTTATGCTACGTCACCGAAAGAAAGGCTAAGCTCAAAGTGGTTAGCAATGGATATACATATTACTACATGGTGGTTTAAAAAGGCTCAAAGTTATAAATAAATAACTGCCTCAGTGTGTGTCGGTCAAACTAGATGAACTTAATCTAAAATAAATCAAACCAGATGAAATAATAATTCATGGATACACTCAAAAAGAAAGAAAAGTGAACACTGAAATTTATTTGGCTCAAACCTTACTATATGAGGTATTTGAAGGTTGAGTATAAGTCATTTGATTCTTTTCTCATCCTTTGTCTTAAACTAGAAATTTTAGAGTTCTGATCTAACTGAGTTTTTTAGAAATATTAGAAATCGATTAGTTTAGGTTAATTATGTTTATTAGAAATAATAGGTTAATTAGATTTAGATAGAATTTCTTAGAAATATTAACTTTGATTAAAAAAATTGGATTAAATTTAGAGATAGAATAATATGTTGATTAGTGTAATAGACTTTTAGAAATATTAGAATTAATCGATATTAGCTTAATTTTAGAATTCTAGATAATTAGGATTTTTAGTTTAGTTAGAAATACCATTAGGATTAAATAATATTAGGATTAGAAGTAATTAGATAATCTCTTAGAAACTAAAATAGTTTAGAATTTAGAATCAATTTCAATTAGAATATATCATTATAATTTTAACTCAAATAACCATAATTTTTAAATGACTGTTTTGTCCCTAGATGTGGAAATAGTCCAATTTTTGCATGTTCCCATAGTTTTAGGCATTGAGAAAATAATTCTAAATAAACATTAACCCTTTAGGTAGTTGTACACTCATTCAACCAATTTTTTATCTACTGATTAAGTCGAGCAAAGTACGTTTTGATCGACTAAATCCTTTGACTGTGCTTAATTCCCCAAGCTTAGTCAAGTGATCAAGAGATCCTTGATCACTTGATAAAGCAAGTCCTTGTGATCAAGGTGCTGAATATTGGATCTCTAACTTCAATCAAAATTCAAAGATCAAGATCGAGAGTTCAAACAATGCAAATCAGTACAAGACAGGACTACTATTCAAGCACTACAAAGGTCAAAATTCAACACTTGTTAATCATGAGCCAAGTTGTGTGCCATGAGTCTTAAGTAATAGAGAATGAATGGGACTGAGGTATTCCTACCCCCATTCTGAATATCTTCGGGTGCAGGACGAATGACCTGTTTGCTCATCGTATTCACCTTTATTCATAGACTTTAGCATAACTCGATTCAAATTGATTAACAAGCTTCTTCATCATTCGAAGACAACCCTTCATCATGGGAAGCTGCAAGGAGATTCAAATTCAACCCTCATCAATCATGATGAGAATTGCACGCCATGAGCCTTAAGTAGTGGAGAAGGAATGTGACTGGAGAATTTCTACCCATATTCTGAATATCTTTGGGTATGGGACGAATGACCCAGTGCTCATTGTATTCGCCTCTATTCATAGACATTAGTGCAATTTAAATTGAATGATTGATAAGTCTTCCTACACAGTCGCGAAGCATAGATTGAAGATCAGACTTCAACCTTCCAGGGTTTCTTTTCTTTCCCTTTTGTTCTCCCAGTAAAATTAAAGCCATTTAGTAAATAAACTCAAAAACAATTAACCTTACGATTATGATTGTACGATACGAGCCTTAAGCAATGAAGAATGAATGGGATTGGAGAATTCCTACCCTCATTCTGAACATCTTTGGGTGCGGGACGAATGACCCAGTTGCTCACTATATTCGTCTCCATTCATAAACTTTAATATGATTCAAATCATGACTCTCATTTCAGAATAAAAGCAAACTCATCTCATCAAACTCAGTTTTTCTTTTGGGCTTCATTTTCAATTTAAAACCTTTTTAGAAAGGACGTGTTACTTCCGTTCTACCGTGAACGAAGCTTAAGCCTCCATGTGCGAGCAAGCAATGCCTAACTGCTAGAGTGCGATCCGAGTCATCCATTCTACCGTAAACAGACAGATGCTTAAAGCTTCCATGCTCGAGCATACAAGCCAGTCGACGGTAGAACGCGAACGTTAATACTGTCCACTAAAAACAACTAACCCATCAGTCCTAGCTCCACGAACTACAGAGCTCTGATTTCCTCATTACACGAATGAGGATACGTAGGCACGAGATCCCAAATCCTTGGCGAGCACAATTATCTATTTCTCACCTTTTTCACAATTATCTATTAACCCCCGTTTCCTTTCCGCGAGTAATCTTCAGATAATAACACCTATTCTTACAAAGAACATTCAAAACGGTTCCCATGGAGTATCATGAATGTTTGGGATGCTAATACCTTCCCCTTGCATAACCAACTTCCTTACCCATTTCTCTTTCCCCCGGGTTTTATCGATGTTTTCCCTTTTCTTCGGGAATAAATAAAGTTCGATGGCGACTCTGTTGTATCTTTGAGCATGCGATGTGCTCGGGTATAATTCACGTAGCTTCAGCTGGCGACTCTGCTAGGGATCCTTTCTTAAGCAAGTCTAGCCTAGTTTTGTTTGTTCTCCTTATGAGAGTAGATGTTTACCTTTATTGATTCACTCGCGTTATTTATGTTATTTATCGTATTACTTTATTGCTTTAAATATTCATATGCTGTATTCTGGATATTATCTGTCATATCTGTTGGGATGGGATGATACTATGTGAGAGAAGCTCTACACCCGAGCTTGAGCATACACACAGGATAGATTCGTGGATAGTCGTGTCGGCATGTGTTTTGCGTGTTGGGTTGTCACGAGAACCATACCCAGACTAGACTCACTTGAAAGTACTTTTGTCCTATGAGAATTCACTATGGCAGGGTATTTTCATTTGACTCGATGACTCTGGGAGACCTTTTAGGGACCACCTTTAAGGATTAGTACACATCTGTGAGAGGGCTATTGGGTTTTTAAGTAGGAAACCAATACCCTTCATACCATTGATATCTTATATATGTCGGACCTTTGATCCTATATTGAGTTACATGGACAAATTATTATTCAGATTTCTCATATCACATCAGATTATTGATCCTATACTGAAGTTATCCAGACTGTCTAGGTCATGTCGGACCTTTGATCTTATACTGTGTGATATGGCCAGATTATCCAGAATATCCAGATTATATTGAACGGTTGAATCTATGATGCTTGCATATCATTACATCATTTTGAAATTAATTTTTGCATGTACATTTCCAGTGAATTCAAGAGACGAGTCTTTGTTTGAGTGATTATTAGAGAATGGATCCTACTAGAAAAGGTGCTTATAGTTAGAGGTTTGTGGAACCTTCTTTGAAGACATTGAGAGGATTAGGAGCTCGCCCGGTTCTCAACAACAAAGACAAGTTCAAAGATGCATATGGGAATCTCCTAGGCATGCTTAACACTGAGGTCAACATTACAGCTCTTCACACTCTAGTGCAGTTCTACGACCCCTCTCTGAGGTGCTTCACATTCAGGATTACCAATTGGCTCCTACTTTGGAGGAATATTCACATATTCTGGGGATTGAGATTAAGGATCAGGCTCCCTTTTTCCCTACAAAGGAACTTCCTAAGCCTCAACATCTAGCTGAAATCCTTCACATAGGGAAGAACGAGGTGAAGCTCAATCTTAAACCTAAGGGTGGGACCCATGGGTTTGCCTTGAAGTTTCTGGTTGACAAGGCTATTACATTTGCTGAAGCTGAGAGTTGGGATGCCTTCAACACTATCTTTGCTTTGATCATATATGGGATCATGTTGTTCCCGAATATGGAAGACTTTGTTGACTTGGCTTCTATCTATCTCTTCATGGCCAAGAATTCCGTTCCTATTCTTCTTGCAAACACATACTATTCCATCCACGTGAGAAATGAGAAGAAGAAAGGGACTATCGTGTGATGTACCCCGCTGTTGTATAGATGGTTTATTTCGCATCTACCCAGCAAGGGTCTTTTTGTCGACAACGAGGGAAACCTGAAATGGTCTCAAAGGATCATGTCCCTCACAGCTGAAGACATCTCCTGGTATTCTAGAGTTTATGACGGTGTTAAGATCATCATGGATTATGGTAATTTCCCCAATGTACCCTTTCTCGGTACAAAGGATAGAATTAACTATAACCCGGGGATAACATTACGCCAGTTGGGCTACCCGATGGTAGACAAGCCACATTCCGAGCATCTAAAGGAGTTTGTTTTGTATGAAGGGGTTGACAACCTAGAGTTCCAGAAGAGGATTTTCCGAGCATGGGGAGATATCCATCATCATGGAAGGGTTGAATTGGGAAAGAAGAATTGTATTGCGAAGGAAGTCTACACTCAATGGGTTAATGAGAGAGTCAAAGAGTTTTTATTGCCATTTCCACCTGAACCTTCCATGATCATCAAGTCGGTTGAGCCTGTTGTTGCTCCTAATAAACAAATATTTATTTTCTTTAATTATTTATTATTTTATTTTATTTTTTAATGTTTGTTGATTTATTTAATTAAAAGACATATTTTACAATTTGTAGTTGAATAAGTTGAAAATAGAATATTTTTTATTATAAAAATGATTTTTTCAATATTTTTTTTATTACTAATAATATTTATTTTTATTAGTTTTATCATATATTTTTCGTTTAAGAATATTTATATTTTTTTAATAATACATTTGTCTTTCCTTTAATGCACATGGTCAAAAATTTAAAAATATGTGAGACCTATTTTTTTTAAAAATATTTTTTAATTGGCAAGAAATGAAAAATATAAATGACAAAAATCAAACCTACAACATCAGTATCTATGTCCTTTAAAAAGTACCTCTATTCAATAATAGTTTTGTAATAAATTATATATCAATGAATTGATGTATATACATGCGTGTTTATGTTTTTGAACTTATGTTCGGATGTGGAGGATTTAACTTGTCACTCACACATTTGTATTTGACACCTCTCAAATCCATTGAATAGACAATATTAGTCTTCGAATGTTTTTTTGCTTTTTCTCAAAATTTACCAAACATCCCCGCGAACTCCAAATTCTCTAGGCGATATCAGAAATTTCGTTTTCGCTTCTGAAAATTTTGAAATCAGTATGTATTTGATCGGGAATTGCAAAATTTGCGTGAACTTGTACCGCGAATTTCATAATTTGCCCGATACATGTGGTTGTTCAGTAGCCTTTAAGATACCAGTTGGGCTTGGGGTTTCGTTACGTTGACCATCCTATATTCATCACTTGGAGTTACGATAACCTTTGAGACCAGACATCTTACTAGTTATTTGAGCCTTTGAGACCAGAAAACTTGTTGGTTATTTGAGTCTATCGTACGACCAGTTCTGGATATTCCATCTGCAGGCATTGGCATGTGGTTTAAGAGTAACATCATTAGCTTTGATCGTGCCATTAGAGATTGTACAGTGAGAGTTTATCATGACTCGCAGTGTGAGGATGGTTACTTGGAGTGGTACGTCACTGTATCACACCCTTGCATCATCCTACCTGTTGAACATACAAATGATGATGGACCTTCCATGTTGGGGTACCTGTCGATGACGTGCCGCCGTCACCACTTCCAATTGATGCCGATGACCAACAATGCCTCCAGATAATTACAATTATTATAGATAACCTCATGGGTTGGTAAACTCAGATGGTGAGGTTTTTACTGGTTTATCTCATGCTGCACATATAGCCAGTGGAAGACCTATTTAGACATTATTGTTATTTTCATGTTTTATTTGTATATTACGTGTAACATTACTCAGACATCTGCATATAACTTTTTATTAGATAACATTTTGAATCTTCAATTGATGCAAGATGAACGTAATTTAACATTTGACAAAGGATTACATAACCTAAGAAAACAATAGTAAATAAAAAAACTTAAACATTACAGATAATTATGGACGTTTCATCATCTTAATTATGTCGTCGGCAGATCTTAAAATCTTCAGATCTAACTCGATCGTTCCCTTTGTTAACCTACGACGAAATGATCTCCACATAACATTCACATCTTCACCGGTCTTCAACTCCATAAGGTTGTATTGTTGGTGTAAGCCCTAGAGGCCAATACTTTTGGTACTTGTATCTAATTATTTAAAGGCATTTTCTTTATTATGGTTGATTAATAAAGTCCCTGGAATAGATAGTCCGTTTAATGTATTAAGTGTGACTTAATCATGAGAACACATTAAACATAAGGACACTATTCTTAAAGTATTTGTAGTCGAGCTTTAGTGTGAAGTGGGATAACATTAAAGCATTAAGACTATTATGTTTGTAGAGTGATGATCACATCTCATGGATCATGGATAATGAGTTATCAAGTCTTAAACATAGGTATGAATATTAGGAGTAATATTTATACCGGATTGACCCGCTATGAGAATACTATATAGAAAGTTATGCAAAGTGTCATAAGTTATTCTCATGGTGATAATAGGTATGATAAAGTGTTGATCCAACGTTGTCCGTAACTGGATAACCATAAAGACAGTTGATGGGTACTCCACGATTCTATCACTGATCATGACCATTCGTAAGGATCACTAAATGGAGAAATTTTTAAATTCCGCTGCGCCTTGGATGGCCATTCTCCAACAGTGGTATCAGAGCCACTTACGAAACCATGAATTTGATATCTGTTTTTGTTCTGTAATAATATGATTAAAGACAGAATGAATCAAAGGTTAAATTGAGATCGATCAAGTTACATATATGTGATATATGTAATCCTGATGCAAAATACATTATATATGATATAGTGTTCTCGTTTCGTTCATTCAAACCCTCAATGATTATTTTCCTTTGAGCGATCAATGATCGTTTGCTTCTTGATCCGACATTAGTATGGTGAAGCAATAACGTATTGATCAATCATACTGAATTAACAATCGAGATGTGTTTGACGGTCTGAAATTGGTGCATCAGGGTTAGTGACGACACAAGGGTTGTGTTGTCAGAGAGTTATGCGATTGGGGTTTGACTGCACAAGAGTTGTGCGTCCTAAACACTTTTCCGAACAGTGTTAACCGGTTAACGCGTATGGTTAACCGGTTAACGCAATACGAAATAATTTATTTTTAAATTTTGGAACAGTGTTAACCGGTTAACGCAATGCGAAATAAATTTTTTGAGATTTTCAAACAGTGTTAACCGGTTAACGCATTTGGTTAACCGGTTAACGCAAGGCGGAAAACAGTTTTCCAAGACATTTTCAAACAGTGTTAACCGGTTAACGCATATGGTTAACCGGTTAACGCAAGGCAGAAAAGAATTTTCTAAAAGTTTTCAAACAGTGTTAACCGGTTAACGCAAATGGTTAACCGGTTAACGCAAGAAAAAATTCACCCGTTCGGCTAGAAAAAGTGTTTTGAAGTATCAAGTGTTGATACGAAAAACGACGTCAATTTTAAATGAATTGTTCATTAAAATTTTCGAGCAGGGGCGCTGCCCCCTTGACCCCTGTCCGCTGAACGGTCAGCGGAACCACCGTCCGCTGACCGGGCAGCGGACCCCCGGCTAACTCTGCGTAGTGTGATCAGTCGTCAAAATTTAATTTGATTTTAATTAATTAAAGGAATTAATAATAATAATAATAATAAAGTGTTTATTATTGTCTTGTGGTGATCGGTTATGGCCTTAGTTTTCCTTTGTTTTGTTTTGGGTTTTTAAAATACGACCTGCGTGTCGTGCCTCTCTCTTAATCTCCCCAATGTAACTTCTTTTCTCATCTCACTCCCTCGTATGTAAAACGAGTTTCTTTCATGTAATGTAATGATATGAAGAAAGCAAAGAAGTCAGTGCCAAAGGAGGACAACCTTGAAGATCTTGCTTGGAGAAGCTTAGATCGTTGTAGGTTAGCTTAGGTTCTCTCATTGGCTTGGGAGAACAATTGCGCTAGGGGCCATAACTGTTTCATTATGTATGTATGTATGTTGATGCATGTGAATGTATGTTGATGCATGTGAGAGACGGTTTATATGATAAACAAGCCGGTGAGAGATCAGAAAAATTGCAATTCCCTCAAATTAAATATTAAGTTTATGCTTTCCAAGTTTTAACACTCATCAAGACTAGTAATGGATAATGTAGGTTTCGCCTACGCGAGGTGCATGATCTATATATTAGTAAGGTGCGATGGGATAATTGTAATATCCAACTGTTAAAACAATGGGTCAAACTTAACTAAACAAAATTATGAGAATATTATATATGTTTGCTTTCCAAGTTTTAGCACTCATCAAGACTGGTATCGAATAATGTAGGTTTCGCCTACGCAAGGTGCATGTTTTGTATTAGTTAAGGTGCGATGGGATAATTGTAATATCCAACTGCTAAAACGATGAGTCAAACTTGATTATAATTTTCTTATACATGTTTAGAAGCAAGAGTTGGGAATAATCCATATGATGGATTGGAATAAGGAGTTATTCACCCAATTGAAATTTTCGAGAGTTGTATGAGATACAATTGGAAGGAGTTCCTACCTAAATAACCTAGTTTTGTGTAATCCGCCTACGCGGACTTAGAACGAAGTGAAATATGGATCTCGACCCACTAGAAAATCTTCCAACGGGATTTTCCGAATCAGATGATGAGGGTCATTTGTTTTGAGTAAAATAGTGGGAGCATATTTAATTAAAGGTCTAATTAAATATGTCCATGATACTTATATTTTCATTAATCCTTATATAGATTACCATGACAGCAAACACCTCTAACAACATCCTGCAATCAATCCTTGATAAGGAAAAATTGTCTGGGACAAATTTTCTGGATTGGTACCGAGACATGAGGATTGTCCTCAAACATGATAAAGGGAAAGGCAAGGAAGTTGCCAAACCCAAACCCACTAGTGCTGCTTTGAAGCCTAGTGGAAGCATAGAAAAGGAAGGCACCTGCTTCCATTGCGGTAAGACCGCACACTGGAAGAGGAACTGCCCAAAGTACCTGGAAGATAGGAAGAATGGAGTAGAGACTCCAACTTCAGGTATTTTTGTTATTGAAATTAATTTATCTACTTCTGCATCATGGGTATTAGATACTGGATGCGGTTCTCACATTTGTACAAATGTGCAAGAACTAAAAAGGAGTAGAAAATTGGCAAAAGGTGAAGTCGGCCTACGAGTTGGTAATGGAGCAAAGGTTGCTGCCTTAGCCGTAGGAACTTATGAATTGACTTTACCTAGTGGTTTAATAATTCAGTTATAGAACTGTTATTATGTACCAGCAATTAGCAGGAATATTATTTCCGTTTCTTGTTTGGACAAGTTCGGTTTTTCATTCATAATAAAGAACAATTGTTGTTCAATTTATTTGAATGATATATTCTATGCAACTGCACAAATGAACAATGGACTATATGTCATTGATCTTGAAATGCCTATTTATAACATTAATACTAAAAGGATGAAACCTAATGAGTTAAATCCAACTTACCTTTGGCATTGTCGATTAGGCCACATAAATGAGAAACACATTTCCAAACTCCATAAAGATGGACTGTTGGACTCTTTTGATTATGAATCATATGAGACATGCAGATCTTGTTTAATTGGCAAGATGACAAAGTCTCCATTCACAGGAAAAGGTGAAAGAGCAAATGATCTTTTGGCCCTCATACATACTGATGTATGTGGTCCACTGAACATATCAGCTAGAGGAGGTTTTCAGTACTTCATCACATTCACTGATGATTTCAGTAGATATGGTTATGTGTATTTAATGAAACACAAATCAGAGTCCTTTGAAAAGTTCCAAGAATTCAAGAATGAAGTACAAAACCAACTAGGTAAGAATATTAAAGCTCTTTGATCAGATCGAGGTGGTGAATATTTAAGCCTAGAGTTTGATGACCATCTGAAAGAGTGTGGGATCCTATCCCAACTCACTCCTCCTGGAACACCCCAATGGAATGGTGTGTCTGAGAGAAGAAATCGAACCCTGTTAGACATGGTCCGATCCATGATGAGTCACGCCGATCTTCCAAACTCCTTTTGGGGACATGCGCTGTTGACCGCAGCTTACACACTTAACCGTGTTCCATCCAAAAAGGGTTGAAAAGACACCATATGAGATATGGAGTGGTAAGAGACCACATATGTCTTACATGAAGATTTGGGGTTGCGAAGTTTATGTGAAACGACAAATTTCAACTAAGCTTGAGCCCAAATCTGACCAATGCTTATTTGTGGGGTATCCTAAAGAAACAAGAGGATATTACTTCTACAATCCTTCTGAGGGCAAAGTGTTTGTCGCTCGAACTGGAGTTTTCCTAGAAAAAAGATTTTAATTCCAAAGGAACCAGTGGGAGGAAAGTAGAGCTTGAAGAAATTCAAGAATCACAAAGCATCGATACACATATGGAGGAATTAGAGTAGGAAACACAAGTAGTTGTGTAAGAGCAACCTGCTCAAGTAGAACAAGCCCAGCGTAGGTCAGGCAGGATACGTCACCTACCTGAGATATATGGATATCTGATCAAGGTGATGTATTACTCATGGATCAAGATGAGCCTGTGACCTACTCATGGAATCTTCGTTTTGATGAAACAGTAAAACTGTATGGATTCATCAAGAACGAAGATGAGACTTGTGTCTACAAGAAGGTTAGTGGTAGCATGATCGTATTCCTGGTATTATATGTAGATGACATATTACTCATTGGAATCGATATCCCTACCCTGCAACAAGTAAAGTCTTGGTTGGGGAAATGCTTTTCTATGAAGGACCTAGGTGAAGCAGCCTATATATTAGGAACCAGAATCTATAGAGATAGATCACAAAACTGCTTGGCCTAAGTCAGAGTACATACATAGACAAAGTGCTGAGACGCTTTAATATGAATGATTCCAATCTGGTTATGTGTTGTGCTTAAATGGTGGCACTGTGAGCTTGAAAAGTTCAACGCAAGATGCAGTTGCTGATTCTATAACTGAGGCCGAGTATATTGTTGCCTTAAGTGCAGCAAAGGAAGCTGTTTGGATCAATAAACTTGGCATAGTCCCTAGCATTGTGGATCCCATTGGTCTCTATTATGATAACAATGGTGTTATTGCACAAGCTAAGGAGCCTAGATCTCACCAACGATCCAAATACATACTTAGGCGTTGTGCGAAAATATGTAAAGTACCTACACTTGACAATGTTGCTGACCCACTGACAAAGCCTCTTGCGCAGCAGAAGCATGATGGCCATACTAGATCAATGGGCATACGGGGTATGCCTGATTGGCTCTAGTGCTAGTGGGATATTGTTGGTGTAAGCCCTAGAGGCCAATACTTTTGGTACTTGTATCGAATTATTTAAAGGCATTTTCTTTATTATGGTTGATTAATAAAGTCCCTGGAATAGATAGTTGTCACACCCCAAATTTTACCCCTAAATTTCATAATCATTTTCATCATAGCCATCATTCATGCATAGCTAACCTCAAGATCAAGATATGTCTGGTTTGTTTCATATGTGAATTAGGGTTTCCCTCAAAGAGCTTAAAGGATTGACCATTCAAAGTTTTGGATTGGTCATCAATAAATCAAGTTTTCATACACTCAAGAGATCTCTCTCCATCAACAAATAAGGGTATTATGTCCTAATCAGAAGTGCATCAAGCTTCACTTTCATCTGGTTCACTAATTAGGATTTCTCAACAACATTCAATTTCATCTGAGAATTTTGATCAAGACATGATCTCAAGCCTTGAGAAATCACTCAACACACTAAAGTACATCTTAGGTCCCATCCATGATGTTCAATTTGCTCAAGAGTTTGAATTCATTGAAGATCAAGAATTGAAATTCATCTGATACACAATTAATGCATTACAAAGTCAAACCTTTGACTTTTGAGATTTATGATCAAATATGAACTTCTCAAGTTAAATTTCATAATTATATGCTTAATTGATGAATTTGATCAAGAAAAATCAAGATAAATGAGGTTACTTGCAAAAAGGGCAATCTTGAAAACATTGAAAATTTCACTAAGTACCCAAATTTCATGTTCAAGTGCACTACTTTCTCATACCATAACTTCCAATCCGAGCAGCCATTTTATTTGCTACAAATCTCAAATGAAAGCTCTTGTTTCATACTTCAACTTTGTCCTAGAGGGTTGATTCCATAAAAGTGCATGGATTTTGAGTTATGAGGATATAAAGTTGGTGTCTCAAGTTGAAACACTTAGAAAATTTTCAAGACAGCATTGATCCCTAAAAAGTGATAAACTTTACAGCCAGTTTTCATCATGATCCACTTTGATTCAGAAAAAACTCAAAACATGAAAGTTGTAGAGCATGTTTGGGGCTTTTTAAAAAGTACAAGTACATTTTTTTCCCATGCATGAGCTGTGAGTTTCGAAAATGGGAAGTTGGGGTTCCAAACTTGAATTTCAAGTCATGTTCATGCTGAATTTTTGGAGGAAAACCATTTCAAATGTGAAGATCTCTTGATTGCAGGTCCTCTTGTGTATAAATCTCTCCATAATCAGATGTTTATATGAATCCTAAGGGCATTGCACAAGGAGTTGAGGTTTTGTCCATTGCATTATACCATTTATGGGTGAATTTGCAAAAGGCCACTTTACTACTTTGATAAAGCAAGCTTTATGCCAACAACTCAATCTTTCACCCTTGAAACTTGTCCCTAAAGATCACAAATAATCTTAAGAGATCAGAAGCAATCTTATAGAGGCTAGGGAGATATGACAAACTCCTTGAAATCCAACTATTCATGCAAACTTCACTTTCATTCTCAACCAAAACCATAACTTCACAACTTTTGTTTCTAATCAGTTCCAATCCTCACTCTTTTCCTATAAATAGAGGGATCTCTTAAGCCTCAAAGGACACAACAAGAACCCCTTAACACTTCATCAAACCCCCATTCCATTAGAATTTGCAAAAACACACTATTTTTGCAAGTTCTCTAGCCAAACTTATTCTCCACATGTATCTTCCAAACAAACACCACAAATCATCTCTAGACATCATTTAGAACTTGTTTAATCACTTGAATAAGTTCTGTAACATCTACTTTATCATTCACCATTTCACTCCTTCACTTTGCAAGAACATTTGTGTGAGATAATACAAGTTGTTTCTGGCCATTCTCATTGTTCAAACACTATCCTCAAGGACCAACAAGGCTGGTGGAATCTCTATTTTATCTCTGTAATAGCTAAGAAGAAGCATTGGACTTTCTCCAATAGGTAAGTGCACTTACACTTGAAACTCTTGTTCATGCATCATTCTTGAATATTTATTGAAGTTAAGATGTAGTACATAGTGTATTTATTGTCTGTTTGCTACTGTATGCATTATACCATGCTCATGCATTGAGATTTTTTTGTTTGAAAATTAAAAGTTCAGTTCTGGTTTTTGCCTTGGCACGCTTTATACATTGATTTTTAGGATGAGATAATGGTACCATTAAATTCCTTGCGAAAAATAGAGCAATTTAGGTTCTTACGGTTTTTAATTTCATGGAAAATTGAGAGAGTTATGACTGTTTGAAGTTGTGAAAATAATAATAAAAGAAACATGCAAGAACATGAGGAAGAAGATGATGTTTGGTGTCATTTTCCAGTTTCTGGAATCGTTTTATTATATATATTTATGTTTGTAAATAAGTTAATGGATGTATCGCTGCCCCAGCGGTTAGAGTGTGTGTGTTAAGGCTTTGTGTGTGTAAGAGGTCTGGGGTTCGAATCTTGCTTACCCCAGACCCATTTTTATTCATTGTTTTTTTTTTTGCCTATTTATTTTTGTTATTTTTCATAACTTCAAAGACTCATAACTTGATGATCCCTAAGCCTTTTTAAGCCACTCTTTTTGCTATGTGTTCATAATTTTGTCTATTTTATGATGGTGAAAAGAAATTCCAGAATTTATTTATTTTTCACACACTTATACTTGTCTAAAGTTGACACCCTTTTTAGGATTGTTTTAGGGTTTCAAATGACTTTCTTTGGTTGATACTTTAATTTTTCTTGATCACCATGACTTGTATGAATGTTTTGAATCATATATGAACTTTGTTTGGTGTTGTTAATATATGCCTATTGATTTTGACCTATTTTGACTTACTTTAATGTATGTTTACATGTTTTTGTGCTTTGAACTTTGTTGCTATACCATGAGCTTTTGTGTGTTTATTTTGCCATTGATCCATGATTCACATGTCATTATTTCATGTCTTGTTGAATCTTTGTGTGCATTTATGCCATTGTGTTTGTGTTTGTTTATGTGTTTACGAATGCTTTAAACTTGTATTAACATGTCTTTGTATGACTTATATGCTTACATGTTCAAACTTTTTGTATGATGTTGAACCTTTGTTTGTGATCATATTGAACCTTAACATGCATGTAACTTAAATTGTTTTCATGATCAAGTTGATGTTATGTCTAAACCATGTTTTACTTCATGCATACACATGTTCATTCATACTTACTATGACATCCATATACATGTTCATGAATTGTTATGTCATTCATATTTGTTTCTTCATGATGATATATCCATGTCATTCATATTCGTGTAACTTGATACATCTTTGATTGATGTTGTTATACCCTTGTTCATGTTCACATGTTGTACATATGTGTATACATACCATGCTTGATATTATTATGATCATGCTTTCATATCTTTGTTGATGTCATGCTTGAACATCTTCTTTATCATGTGCTTATATTTGTTGGTGTCATGTATGAACATCTCCTTCATTTGATTATCTTTGTGGATGTCATGTTTGAACATCTTCTTCATCTTTGTTTATATTTGTTGATGTCATGTATGAACATCTCCTTCATTTGATTATCTTTGTGGATGTCATGTTTGAACATCTTCTTCATCTTTGTTTATATTTGTTGATGTCATATATGAACATCTCCTTCATTTGATTATCTTTGTGGATGTCATGTTTGAACATCTTCTTCATCTTTGTTTATATTTGTTGATGTCATGTATGAACATCTCCTTCATTTGATTATCTTTGTGGATGTCATGTTTGAACATCTTCTTCATCCTTGTTTGTCATTGTTGATGTCATGCTTGAACATCTTATTTGCCATTTGATTATCCTTGTTGATGTCATGCTTGAACATCTTCTTTATCATGTGCTTATATTTGTTGATGTCATGTATGAACAGCTTCTTCATTTTGCTTATATTTTGTTTATCTTTTTGCCTAAATCCAAGGGAAAGACCTCTTTTTGACTTAATGTCATAGGTAGTTTAGCAATCCCTAGTTTCCCTTTGACCTTGTTAGAGTCATTCTCACTTTCAACTTAGACTCAAGTAAGAGTTACTTGGTAACTCTTGTAAGTATGTTTGTTATGAACACTTACTTCCCCCCTTGGAACCTTGATCACTACCAAGTGTTCCTTCGCCCTTAGTTAGGTGAACTACGGTTGCTCTGATTCCATCCTTATAAGGATACGTAGGCACATGACCGCGAAGTTTTGGCGAGCAAACTTAATAAAACCTTTAGGTCCTTCCCAACAAAACATTTCCAAATAATAACATAACACAAATACTTTCAAAAGGTTCCTATAGGATACTATAGATATTAAGGATGCTAACACCTTCCCTTAGTATAACCAACCCCCGAACTTTAGATCTCTTCGCATTGTTTTTACATTGCACAATTAGGGTTTTATTCGACCTTTTTCCCTTTCCCTTGGATAAATTAAAGTTCGGTGGTGAACATTTAATGTTTTGTGATTCAAGTTAATACAATAGCTTGATATCCGATTCTCACCGCGACAGAATTGGCGACTTCACTGGGGAGACATTGAAAGAGGGTTAAGCCTATTTTGATTATATTTGTGTTATTATTATTGGTTGTTTCTTTTGTTTGTTTGGACCTTTGTTTTGGGTGATCCATTGTGTGGTGAGGTAAGTCCTAACCCGGATTTGAGTGTACATAAATAAGATAGGATGTGGTATAGTCAAGAAGGCTTATAGGGAGTTTAATCCCGAACAAGCTGACTTGAGAATGCACCACTCATGTGGAGGTTCCCTTTACAATTAGTATTGTTGATCAAGCAATTGTGAAAACACATACTATATTGATTTGGGTAACCTGAGAAGCTGAGGACCTTAGTAACCCCCTTCACCCCACTTGGCCTTTAGGATGTAGTGCGATGACTATGAAGGTGTAAATCTGAAATAGTTGATACGCGATACTACACTCAAATTAGATTCCCTTGAGAATATTATTAACTCCCGAGTAATTGGCATGTTGATAATATCCGAAAGATGGGTCGATGATTTTTGGGAACCTTTGTAGAACCCGTTGTACAGGTACAAAATAAACCCATAGTACATTTGGGATGGTTAGACCTATGGCCTCATGCTCGCAACGTCGAACCTTTGAACCCTATTTGTGTGTGACCCTTGTTTGTGTGATTGTGCATTCATGCATCCATGCATCATAAACATCATTTTTTTTAACAAAGTTTTCAAGGAGCTTAGGAACTTTTGTTGCAAACATTAGGTTTATCATGGATTTTGGAAGGAAAAAGACTCAAAAGTACACTTTCAAGAGTCCTAAGTTAGAAGACCTAAGGAAATTGGGATCTTTGGTTGTCGACACAGAGGCTTTCAGTAAAAGATATGGACATTTGCTCTCTCTTTTGAAGATCAACATGGCAGATGGACTTCTTTCTACTTTGATTCAGTTTTATGATCCCATGTATCACTGTTTCACTTTCCCCGACTATCAGCTTATGCCAACACTTGAAGAATACTCTCATCTGATTGGTGTTCCTATTTCTAGTCAAGCTCCATTTTCTGGTTTGGAGGAAGATCCCAAAAATCAAGACATTGCAAAGGCTACTCACTTGAAAATATCAGAGATCAAGGATCACATGACCACAAAAGGAAAAATGCTTGGTTTGACAGCTAAGTTTCTAATGAACAAAGCTCAGTATTTTGCTAGAATGAGGAGTGTGGATGCTTTTGAGGCTGTTTTTGCTCTACTTATCTATGGATTGTTCCTATTTCCTAGTTTTGATGACTTTGTTGCCATGGATGCCATCAAGATCTTCTTAATAGGAAATCCAGTTCCTACTTTGCTTGCTGATGCATATCATTCTGTTCATATGAGGAATTCTTATAGTGGAGGAATGATTACATGTTGTGTGCCTATGTTGTACAAGTGGTTTATTTCTCATTTGCCTAGGTCTCATGCTTTTTGGGATCTAAAGGATGGTCTTTTATGGTCACAGAAGATTATGTCTCTCACACATTCAGATATTGTTTGGTATAGTCGTGACTATGATGGAGTTAGTATCATTGATAGTTGTGGAGAATTTTCTAATGTACCTCTTCTTGGTACAAAAGGGGGCATCAGTTACAACCCAATCCTAGATCGGCGTCAACTCGGTTATCCAATGAGAGATAAGCCAAAGAATATTCACTTGGAGGGTTTGTTCTTTAAGGAATGTGAAGATTGCAAAGCGCTCAAAGAGAAGATTGTGCACGCTTGGCGCCATGTTCATAAGTTAGAAAAGAAAGTCTTAGGGAAGACAAATTGTGTATCCTTAGAACCTTATCTTAAATGGGTGCAAGATAGGGCCATCAGCTTGAAAATGCCTTATCCTCGCCAAGAGCCTTTGCCTTTAGCTGACAAAGAACCTACCTATATCTTCATGACTGATGCAGAGAAGTTGAAGATTGCTTTGACCAAAGCGCATCGAGAAAGGGACGCTTGGAAGAACAAGTATCAAATCATCAAAAATGAGGATGAAGAACTTCAAAGGCAGTTGAAGATGAAGAATGAAGAAGAGCTCTCCAACAAGAAGAGAAAGGTGCAAGAGGATTTATTTTCCTATGGCGTTCAGTCAAATACTCCTTGGAAGTTGATCGTGGACAAGCTTGTGCTCGAGAAGGCTGAGATGGAAGAACAAATTAAGAAGCTCAACTTGAGGCTACTAGGGGAATCTCCTTAGGACTTTACCTAGCTTTTATTTAGCTTTGTTTAGAACTTTTGAAAGTGTACTCAAATTTTGTAACTCCCTTTGATTAATGAAATGAGTTTCTTTTGGTCATTGTTATTTGCCTTTTGATGTTTGCAATTATCTCTTAAGTTCCTTGAAACTTTTAAAATTTTGAATTTTCATTGCATTCATGCATATGTCATCACACTTACATTTTTTATCAAAATAAAAACTCATTTCCGTCATTTCTTTCTCCAATAGTTTCCACACTGAGACCCTCACACCAGTACAACACCAGAGCTCAAGCCCGACATAGAATGGCCGAGCAAGAGCAAGAGATGGAAAGAGTGAATGAAGAGCTTACAGATCTACGTGGGAATATAGGTCAAATCATGGAGATGTTGCAAGTAATACGTGCAAAGATGGATACTCAACCCACAATTGTTTCTGAGATCGTCAATCCGGTGATTACTCCTCAGTCAACAGTTACTACTCCAGCAACTTGGCCTCCCTTTGGTCTTCCTTATGGTTTTGTGCCTCCTCCTCAAGGACAGTCCACTCAACACACAGTCCCATTAACTACTGAAGTTAATCAAGTGATTCCTACTTTTGCACCCACTGCCATGCACACTCGAGTTCAACCGTACTTCGATGATCATCAACAAGTGTATGATATACCTGATATGTCTGAAGAAGGTGATGAAAGACATGAAAAGCTGAGAGAAAATGTTGAAACCATTGAGAAAAGGCTGAGAGCAATGGAAGGTGATCAGATCTTTGGTGCTGCTGCCAGAGAAATGTGTCTTGTATCTGGATTAGTGATCCCCGCAAAATTCAAGATACCCAACCTTGATCAATATGAAGGAGCTACTTGTCCCAAAAGTCACCTCATCATGTATTATAGAAAGATGGCAGCTCACGTGGACAATGACAAACTCATGATCCACTGTTTCCAAGACAGTTTGAAAGGTGCCTCTTCCAAATGGTACTTAACCCTTGATCAGACTCGCATCCGTTGTTTCCAAGATTTGTCTGATGCTTTCATCAAACAATACAAGTACAACATGGATCTAGCCCCCGATAGAAGGCAATTGTTGAGCATGTCCCAAAAGGATTCTGAATCCTTTAAAGAATATGCACAAAGGTGGAGAGAGACTGCATCTCAAGTGGAACCTCCATTAACAGAAAAAGAATTGGCAGATTGGTTCGTCGACACAGTGCGACCAGAATTTTTTGAAAGGATGGTGGGAAGCGTGACTGCAAGTTTTTCTGACTTGGTGGCCGTGGGTATCAAAGTGGAACTTGGCTTAAAAAATGGCAAGATGATTATTTCAGCTAGTAATTCCAACAATAACAACAATACCAAGAAATTATCTAGTAGTTTCCATAAGAAAAAGGAAGGAGAAACAAATGCAGTGATGGGTAGTAGAAGAAAGAATCAGCCTTGGAAAAAGCAACAATATTTTGCTCAACAACATTATGTTCAACAACCACAATTTTCTCAACAGCCGTATGTAGCAGCTATTGCACCAACTTTCAATCAGCAAGTCCCAATGCATCAGTCGACTCAAGTAGCTCCGATCTTTCAAACAACACCCAACGTTCCAACTTATCAACAAGCGCCCAACGTTCCAACTTATCAACAAGCGCCCAACGCTCCAGCTTATCAACAAAGGACTCCAGCTCCGCGCCAAAATGCTCCATTCCAAAATAGAAGACAAGGTGGAAAACCTCCGATTCCTCAAATTCCTATGTCTTACACTGAATTATATCCGTCATTGTTGAAGAAAGGGTTAGTTGTTCCGAGACCTTTGGGACCTCCACCAGATCCTCTCCCACCATATTACAATCCCAATGCACATTGTCTGTTCCATGAAGGTGCCCCAGGGCATGATTTGGAAGGTTGTTATGCCTTAAAACATATTGTGAGGGAATTGATTGAGAAAAAGATTCTTTCATTTGGGGATACCAGTCCAAATGTCAAAAACAATCCTCTGCCTGCCCATGGGTCTGTCAATGCTATTGATGATGAGCCTAATGAAGGTCTGATTCTTGATGCAACCAAAATCAAGACTCCTCTCAGAGATTTTCATGCAAAGTTAGTGGAGGCAGGTTTATTGAAAATTTGCCATAAGAGTTGTGAAGAATGTACTATTGGTCCTAAAGGATGTGAAATGGTCCGAAAGGATATTCAAGAATTGATTAACCAAGGTGTGTTGCAAGTAAGCAGTCGTATGAAAAAGAATGAGGTAGCAGTGATTGAACCCATCTTCAATCTACCTGAGTTAAGTACTACAACACCAATCTTCAACATTCCAGAGCCAATATTCAACGTTCTAGATTCTACTGTTGTTCAGCCAATTTTCAACATTCCAGAATCAGTTGAACCAATCTTCAATATGCCTAATCCAGTGGTTGTCCAAAGGCCTAGATCTTTTCCTTTTGAGAATACTAAAGCAGTTCCTTGGAAGTATGATACATCTGTGGTTAACCAAAGGTCTGACAAAGAAGGTCATAAAGAAGGTCTGAGTATTGCAAGCACTGATATAGCAGTGGGAAGTAGAATGACCCGCAGTGGTCGCATTTATACCCCTCAGGTCAACTTGGCTCCACCAAATCCACCGAAAGAAACCACCACTACTGTTACCGGCAAAGGCAAAGAGGTAATCACAATTGATGAAGACGCTGAATTTCTGAGGATTATCAAGAAGAGTGATTACAAGATTATTGATCAGCTGCATCAAACTCCTTCAAAGATATCCATTTTGTCTCTTCTCATGAGCTCTCCAGCTCATAGGAGTGCCTTGCAGAAATTGTTAGCTCAGGCTCATGTCACTCACGACATTACTATTGATCAATTTGATGGGGTCATTGCCAACATTACAGCATGCAACCATCTCAGCTTCAGTAGAGAAGATTTGACGAAGGATGGTCAAGACCATAATCGTGCTTTGCACATATCTGTGAAATGCCAAGAAGATACCCTAGCAAGAGTCCTTGTGGACACTGGCTCCTCTCTGAATGTTTTACCTAAGAGGACACTGGCTAAGTTGGCATATCAAGGGACTGAGATGAGGCCAAGCGCATTGATTGTCAAGGCATTTGATGGATCGAGGAGGACCGTCATAGGGGAGGTGGAGCTGCCAATATTAATTGGTCCACATGTATTTGAAATTACCTTTCAGGTTATGGACATCAACCCAAATTATAGTTGTTTGCTTGGAAGACCGTGGATTCATGCCGCTGGGGCCGTGACTTCCACCTTGCACCAAAAAATGAAATTTGTTATTGGTGATAAGCTGGTGATTGTGTCAGGTGAGGAAGATCT
Source organism: Lathyrus oleraceus (assembly GCF_024323335.1). Lineage (NCBI taxonomy): Eukaryota > Viridiplantae > Streptophyta > Magnoliopsida > Fabales > Fabaceae > Lathyrus > Lathyrus oleraceus. Next base: position 431,720,262 of record NC_066580.1, on the reverse strand, counting down.
TATGGTAAGCCACCTCTCTTCGTTCAGTTACATTGAGACTGATGAGGATGCTTTGGAAACTTCTTTCCAAGCTCTTGAAATAGCCAACGCTGTCCTTATAGAAGTCGAAGAACCAAAGGAGAAGGGTATTCCATCTTTTGCATCATGGAAGAAAGCAAGATCAACCATCGAGGAAGGAAGTCCCGAAGGTTGGGGAGATGTTATTGATGTCAAACTAAAGCTAGACCGTTGTGGGTTGGGTTACAAACCAACCAATGTCAAGAAGGAAGCATCAACCTCCATCGAAGGACGTCCGAAGACTATCCAAGAAGTGTTCGTCAACACTGGATATCAAGTCAATGCTATTGATGAATATCTTGAAGATGAAGATTTGAGCAACCTGGTGTACCAATCTGATGTGGCTTTGAACAATTGGAAGGCGATTGAAATCCCAGAGATGTTTCCTTTGTCAAAGTAATTTGTTGTTTTTCTTTGGTGTTTTCAAAATTCCATAGTTATGCCCAAAGCTATTGGACTATTTTGTAGGGCCACCTTTGCATTTCCAAGATTTATATCAATGAAGGCGTTTTGTTAAATTCCTGTTTGTTCATTTACTTCTTTTTCTCTTTCACTTTTAAAGAAAAATGGCAATCTTTTCAAAACCATTAAAATAAAAATCATTTTCCTCTTGCATTCCTTTGTTTTTTTTTTACTTTTAATAAAAACAAATCATTTAAACATGCAGAATAAAAGAAAACCATGTTGAATCCAATGACTCTACTTTCCCTCTTAACTTTGATTCACCAATCTACCAAGCTGAAGAAGAGGGTGAGGAAGATTGTGATGTTCCCGACGAACTGGCAAGATTGGTTGAGTACGAGTACACAGATATCCAACCACGTCAAGAGCAGGTAGAGACAATCAACCTTGGCACCGAGGAAGCAAAGAAAGAGGTCAAGATTGGTACAACACTTGGGGCAGACATCAAAGAAAGATTGGTCAAGCTTTTACAAGAATATGTGGATGTGTTTGCATGGTCGTATCAAGATATGCCCGGTTTAGACACAGACATTGTCGTTCACAAATTACCACTCCGACCAGATTGTCCACCAGTAAAACAAAAACTCCGAAGAACAAGACCAGACATGGCTTTGAAGATTCGAGAAGAGGTCAAAAGACAGTTTGATGCTGGCTTCCTTGCAGTTGCAAAGTACCCTCAATGGGTAGCTAACATTGTGCCAGTACCTAAAAAGGATGGCAAGGTCAGAATGTGCGTGGACTATAGGGATTTGAATAAAGCTAGTCCGAAAGACGATTTCCCTCTCCCACATATTGACACCTTGGTTGATAACACTGCTAGGTTTGCTGTTTTCTCCTTCATGGATGGGTTTTCAGGCTATAATCAGATCAAGATGGATCCCGATGACATGGAAAAGACCACCTTCATCACACCATGGGGAACTTACTGCTACAAGGTTATGCCTTTTGGTCTCAAGAACGCAGGGGCAACCTATCAAAGGGCGATGGTCACCCTCTTTCATGACATGATGCATAAGGAGATTGAAGTCTATGTGGACGATATGATTGCCAAATCACAGAGTGAGGAGGATCATTTGGACCATTTGTTGAAACTATTTGAGCGCCTCAGAAAATTTAGATTGCGTCTGAATCCAGCTAAGTGTACATTTGG
>NC_066580.1:431346093-431413593 GCF_024323335.1 Lathyrus oleraceus | reverse complement strand
AGAAAGTGCAAAGAAATCCATGAGGCCCGTAGAAAGTAAAATTGAGTAGATGATGCACTTTTAAGATTAAAGTTATCATTATTAATTAAAAAGTAATATATAATCATAATCATAATACTATAGAAAAACACAGACGTGGTTAATCGAAACGGAATCCGTAATTACCACTATATTAAAGATCACTTTACATAATTATCCCTGCCAATCCAAAACTTAATCAATGCCTTAAAATTCACAATCAAAGAGTAAAAAAATGATCAAAATTTGTTATTGTTTGATAGTCACATTCACCTTATCTTGTAAAATACACTAACTATTAAAAGAATCGAAAGATTACAACTCTCAATACTTTATGTTTTCTTCCAAGAAACACGAAAAAGAGCCAAAGGCCACTTGGTACTTTTTCCTATTTTAAATTATCATTATTATTTTCTAAACTATCAACAAAACAAGTTGTTAAGAACATAAATCAAACCTGTTAGCTGGTAAGATACTGCACAAATTTAGTGACATGAAAAATGGCATCAATTTGAACATATTTACTCGTCCTAATTGGTAACCTTTTCTATTTAGAATTTAAAATTCCCAAATGTAAAGATTCTAATTCCTTTTCTAGATTCACTTAAACTCCAATCTTTGGTTTCCAATGCTAGCTTGCCAAAGGATTCCCATTTGCTTATTATTGAATTTAATTAGGACTAAAAATATTAAGTTGTTAGACACTTGTTATAATTTTTTAACCTATGGAGACAAAAATTTCCTTTCATAGTTTAATAATGAGATAAAATCTAATCCGTTTTTTTCGCGGGCCTTTACAGACGTGTACATTCATTTTTTTTAGAACGTACGTAAATTTTAATCTCACATCCTCAACTATGTTCACTTAACCCCATCCTATTTTTAACGGATTTTTGTGGGACGGATTTAAACGGAACGGACATATCCGTTGCAACCCTTAATGATTTCCATATGTATATTGTTATTAAATTAATGAAATGTTGCTAATTATTTTTTGAAATACAAGCGTTGCATTTTTTTATTCTCAACATAACCTTTTTCTGAAGAAACTGATGAAAATATTCTTCCAAAATAGACTCCTTCCATTGTCTACTAATGGTATTCTCTAGAACCGATTGAAATTTATTTGACTTGTAGTTTATATATTTAAGTTGACAAGGACATGCATGTTATCTTTATATGTATTAATAATTTAGTAGTATAAACCAAAAGCTATTCATCAAATACTATTCTATTTAAAATAAGAAAGAAAAAGCCGACCAAGGTTGGTATGGTACTACAACATAAAAAATAAATTAAAAAGAAATCAGTACATGTGCAATATTATTATTGGTGTTATAGTTTAGGCCTGAATCGATAAAGTTAAGGGTAGGAAATTTGAATCCAAAACAGCTTGGGGCAATGGTTTGGGTTTATGTCTATTTTGTCCCTTTACCATCCATACCCACTTGCCTTCGTAAAGGGCCACTTTATTGTACCCTACCCTACCTTACCATACACCTTCCTCTTTCTCTCTCTCTAACTTGTAATCATGATTTTGACTCATGTACTCTCTGAACCCTTAATCCCTTATCCCAAACAACCCCACTATAACTCATTTTTCTCTCTCTCAAATCATAATCAAAACGAAACCACTTTCAACCAACGTATTAATACCTACCCCTATTATTTAAGCCCACAATTCCACCCTCAAAACCAACCAAAACCCTCTCCACTTTTCTTCTTCTCACTCTCTCAGACATTTCATCAAACACTTTCCCTCCTTTTCTTTCCTTTCCCTCGCTAACATGACACGAGCGCTAAGAATTCTCACTGAAAATATCAACACCGCCGCGGTAACAGCGCCGCCGCCGGAGGCCGTGGCTTTGGAGTCAGATTTCGTTGTGATTCTCGCTGCCTTGCTTTGTGCTCTCATATGCGTTGTAGGACTCATCGCAGTCGCTCGTTGCGCGTGGCTCCGACGAGACTCCGGTACCGGAAATTCACCTCAACAAGCTTTAGCTAACAAGGGACTGAAGAAGAAGGTTCTTCAATCACTTCCTAAATTCGCTTACGTCGATAGCAACCCTACGAAATGGTTGGCGACAACGGAATGCGCGATTTGTCTTTCTGATTTCGCCGCCGGCGATGAGATCCGCGTACTACCGCAGTGTGGACACGGATTCCACGTTGCCTGCATAGACACGTGGCTTGGGTCCCACTCTTCTTGCCCTTCATGTAGACAGATTCTGGCGGTCACAAGGTGTCAGAAGTGTGGCCGATTCCCGGCGACCGGAGCGGAAGCAACAGCCGTTACCGTTACTGAACAAGAGTCGAAATCTGCAGAAGACAGCAATGTTGGTGCAAATAGTAATAATAATTGTAGCGGGGGTGTTAGTAGTAGTAATAGTTCTGGAAATCACAGCCACAGTGTAAACAGTGGGTTCTTGCCTTAAGAACGCTAAAGTTCTAGGTTTTTTTTTTTGTATTTATTTAGTATTAGGTTTTTAAATATTAATTTTTGTACTTTTTTTTATCTTATCCCTTCAAGTTGATCAAAAGAGATCTGAATTTGGGCAATTTTTTTACTCTGTCATAATGTGCTCTTTCTCGTCGTGTATAGTTTTCTTTAGTTGCATTTTTTTAACGTCGTGTTTTTACGGAAATAATATACTATACGTTTTCGGTTAGGTTTTTAATATTTTTTTAGAATTTAAACATGTTGTAGACATTTAAAACAAAGTGTCTTTGTTTGATTTATGGGTCGGATATATCAAAATGGGATGATAAAAATTTCATTCTATTCTATCATTTATTTTTATTTTTTTAAATTTAATATAATTAAGAATTTGATATAAATTTTAAAGACAAAATAGAATCTTCATTTTAATCGGTTATGTTCTGTTTTCTTTAAATTAGTTCTATTTTTATATTCCATTTTATTTCGTTGATCCATTTTATTTCGCTGATTATGTTTCACTTTATAATTTTGAATATCATTCATGTGTTTATTTTGTGATATTTAAATATAACCAAGCCATCTTAATTGATTTTTAATTATTGAGTATGGAGATATATATTATTGGACATATAGAAATGGGTAAGATAAAAGTGTTTTTTATATTATCTTACTAGAGATATTTTGATAAAAGATGACTATTCCAAATGATTGAATGGGGCATAGGGGAATTTCAAAAAATAGTTGGAATGATTTAATTTTAGAGTTATTAGTTAACTGAGTCAACTAGAATATATAGTTGGATGCTTGACACGAGTATCTAGTCAAAAAAATCAAGCAAGTTAATTAAATGTAACAAGTTGAACTAATTTGTTCAAGAATTTTAAACAAATTTATTCCAGCTAAATAAAAGACTTATATTGAATTCAAGTCAAATTTTGATTTAAAGTAATTTACTTATATTGAATTCAAGTCAAATTTTGATTTAAAATAATTTTTATCAAATTTTTAGACATATTAAAATTAGATTAGATACCATTCTTTCCATCTTAAAATAAGTGATTTAATTAAAAAAATGCACAAAATTTAAAAATATAAATAGAAAAGAATATTAATTTTTTATCTAAAATGCTACTAGCTTACAACATGAATTTTTTATTATTGATTTAATCTTATAATAATTGTGATTTCTGATCTAAATCTAAATTTAAAATATATTCTAAGTAATTCAATGGAACGTCAAATATATTAATTAAGGTAGTTTCTATTTTTTTTATCAAAAGATTTTTTTGTCTCTTTTTGAATAATTATGTATAAGTGAATTGAGATGATTTTTGGAGAAAATGAAATGAGATGATAAAATAGAAGAAACATACAAATTTATTTGTCATAACTATTTTGTTTTTATAATTTGAGTGTACAAATTAGATAAAACGTCAAAGTCAAAGAGTAATTGAAGAATTAATGTTGAATTGGAAAATATCAAAAACACTATTGAAGTTGGAATAGAATTGGAAGAGACTCCTCCACTCACACGGTAACGCAAGGCATTGATTTCATTTTGACGAGTGAAAGTTAGGAACCGCAAGTACATGTACAATAACGTGTATTGCGTGATGCTTTTTGAATTTTGATAGGATGGATAAATTGAATAAATGGAGTACTATTTAACTTTTTTTCCGCAATAGTGTTACATTGTTTGTGAATTAAGTCTCAAGATGATTTATAAATAGAGTAGTTGTTCTCATGAATTTATTCAAACATCTTTTAAGATAAAAAAATGTGATTACTCGAATAAATTCAAGATAAATGTACTCTTGAAAAATATGGAAACAACACACCTTCAAGTCAAGTTAATGATATTTTACATGACAAATAGGAAATAGTTGATAGATTAACAACACATGTTTATCCATTTTAAATGGATGCGACTTCTTTGTTGAAGGTGGTATTTGTATGGTTGTAGTTCGTTTGAATTTTTATATTGTTTAAATTTTTGAGTTGTTGATTGTATAAATATGTGAGGATAACCTTATCCTTTGAATTAGTTTTTACGATTGAGATCCAAATATATTTAACATTCGTATCTTTTTATTTCCATCAAAGAGCAAACTAAATATTGTGATAAAATGCACTCAAACTAGAGAATAATCGATAAGGTGCGATCGATTTAAGGTCTAAAAGGTAAAATTGAACAAAATCAAAGTGTCAAACTTTAAACTTATTTTTGACTGTGGCACTATGTTTTATACAGGTGACAGGTTGGATGTTGAACGAGTTGGACGATGGGGTACATACGATTTTACAACCACAAAAAGGTTAAATATTTAAACAAATAAAATAAAACTACGTATTAACAAAGGTGAAGGGATGAAAAACAAGACAAAAAAAAGTTTATAAGGTGTCATTGACATAGATCTTTCTTACAAAAGTTATAAATTTAGAATATAAAAATTAAAAATAAATGTTGGATCATATTGTAAAAGAATATGATAACAATTACATGGTGTGATTATGGAATACTGGTGCACAAGGTGATAAAGATGAACAATGAACAAGAGAGAGGAGAGAATAACAAACTTTCACTACTAAAAAACGATTACACCAAAAATGCACACACACACTGCAAAAGGAATAAAGGTACAGTTTATTCACACCACTAACTTGCTTAAATATAAGTGGGACTTTAGGAGAAATACTAAAATACCCTCTAACAAACTTTGTCTACAAGTTGCTGAAAATATGAATTAATTCTAACAGCATCCCTTAATTCATATTCAGCTTAACCAAAACTAACAACACCAGTTCCATCTCTCAAACGGAGAAATTGATCAGTCTTGATCATCTTTGTTAGCACATCTGTCAGCTGCTTCTGGGTGCTACAGTGGACAACTTCTCGCACTCCATTCTGAATTTGATTTCTCAGAAAGTGATACTTAGTTTCAATATGCTTGCTTCTCCCATGCAGCACTGGGTTCTTGACAAGATTGATTGCGGACTTGTTATCGATCATCAGCTTCAGAGGGTTGTTTATCTTGATCTTCAGATCCTGAGGTAAATTCAGAAGTCACACATCTTGACATGCAGTCACAACACCTGCAATATATTTTGTTTCATAGGTTGACAAAACAACAACTGATTGCTTCTTGGAACACCAAGAAATAAGACTTCTCAAAAACTTAAACAAGTATCCAGAAGTATTTCTTCTGTCAACTCTGTCTCCACAACAATCAGAATCTAAGTAACTCAGAAAGTTATGAGTCAGTTTCAGCACCAGAAGGGAACAAAACTCCATACTTTAGAGTTTCCTTTATATACCTCAGAATTATGACAGCAACTTGGTAATGAGACCTCTTTGCTTTACTCATAAAGTTACTCACCATTCCAACTGCATGGAAAATATCATGCCTGATATTACACAAATACCTCAGAGAGCCTACCAACTGCTTGAATGTTATCGCATCTATATCATCACCATCAGAATCAGAATCCAATTTTTAATTTGTATTAGCAGGTGTAGTAACAAATTTACAATTCAGCATCTCAAATCTCTTCAGAAGCTCAAGTTCATATTTCAGCTTATATAAAATTATGCCTTTCTCAGAGTATATAATTTTCATCCCTAGAAAATAAACCACATTTCCTAGATCTGTCATCTTAAACTCATTCATCAGCTCCTTCTTGAACTTAGATATCTCATGTTTACAACTTCCTGTTAGCAATATATCATCAACGTACAGACACATCAGAATCATATTTCCTTTAAAAGTATGTTAAACATAGACACCAAATTCCATCTCACATTTATGAAATTCCTGCTTCTTGAAAAATGAATCAATTTTCAGATTTCAAGCTCTAGGGGCTTGCTTCAGTCCATACAAAGCTTTGTGTAATCTGTACACCATCCCTTCCTGATTCTTTTTCTCAAATCCATGAGGTTGTGACACATAGACCTCTTCTTCTAATGGACCGTTCTGAAATAAAAATTTCACGTCTAAATGCATCAGAGGCCAATTCCTGTTAGCAGTTATCGCAATCACCAGCCTGATTGTTTCATGTCTTGCTACATACACAAACACTTCAAAGTAATCTAACCCAAGTTTCTGCAGAAAACCTATCACAACTAGCCTTGCTTTGTGTTTGCCAATTAATCCATCTGGCTTTAGCTTCACCTTATAAACCCATCTCACACTTATGGCTTTCTTGTTCTTTGGAAGTTCTGTCAACTTCCAAGTCTTGTTTCTCTCTATGGCATCAAGGTCTTCTTTCATGGCCTTCAGCCAAACTTTCTGCTTAAGAGCTTCTTCTGTACTCACGGTTCAGAGTCTGCTAACGTGGCACACTAAATAACTTCCTCTTTAGAATCTACTTCAGTATCTTGCAGCATGTCAAACTCTATAAACCATCTCGGAATAATTCTGATTCTTTGTGGCCTTTGAACTTGTTCGAAACCTTCTGATTCTGAAACAATATCATATGTTGGAACTCCAGAAGTACCGACTTCAGAAGCATGACCACCTTTAGAATCTGGAATATTCCCATAATCTAGACTACCACCAGAATCTGAATCATCATCAGAATCTGGATTATAATCAGATTCTTCATCAGAATCAATCTCGCTTTCTGATTCTGACTCACTCTTAGAATCATTTTCAGGCTCTGACTCATCTTCTGAATCAGAATCAATATCTTCAGAAGTTAACTCTACACCGGAGTTAGATTGAGACTTGCTTCATTCTCATACTTCTGACTCTTTCACAACAACATCTCTACTAACTTCAACCTTATTAGTGAGTTGACAATAAAGCTTATAAGCACATGTACTGTGATACCCCACCAGTAACATCACCTTACTTCTATCATCCAACTTCTTTCTAGTAGCATCTGTAACGTGTTTATAACAGACATAACCAAATACTCTGAAATGACTCACACTTTGCTTATCTCCAATCGATCTCTCAAAAGGAACAATTTCCTTCAGCTTCTTGGTTTGACACACGTTGAGCACATATGCTACAGTGGCAACAACTTCTCCCCACAAAGTGTTAGGAAGCTTCTTCTCCTTCAACATGCTCCTTACCATATCAAGCAAAGTTCGGTTTCTCCTTTCAGCAAGACGATTGTGTTAAGGAGTATATGGAGAAGTCACTTCATGCTAAATTCCATTCTCCTCACAAAACTTCTTAAACTCTGTAGAGTTATACTTACCTCCACCATCAGCTCTAAGAATCTTCAGAGTCTGGCCACTCTGTTTCTCAGCCTTGATTCTGAATTTCTTAAATTCAGCAAACACCTTGTGTTTGAACTTTATAATGGATACCCATGTCATCCTTGTGAACTCATCCAAAAGTGACACGAGGTATTTATTCCCTCCTAGTGAAGGTTCTAGAAATAGTCCACACACATCAGAATGCACTACTCATAAAGCATGTTTTGCTCTTAGAGCTACTTCTGATGCAAATGGCAATCTTGATTGCTTCTCTCTCATACACACATTGCATGACTTTTGTAGTTTCTTAATTGCAGGAACTCCACATACCAGTTTCTTTGAATTCAGATGTCCTAAGCTTCTGAAGTTCAAATGCAAAATCTTTTGTGCCACAACTCACTTTTCTTCTTAACACTTGTTGTGCTAAGGCATTCAGAGTCTGCAGTTTTAACATTCACCTTGAGTGTTCTATTCCTTCCCTGTTCTGACTCCATAATCAGCTTCTGATTACAGTCATACAACTTCAAAAGATTGTCCTTCATGATAACTGAGAATCCCTTTCAATTAATTAACCTACACTCATCAGATTACTCTTTATGCCAGAAACATACTAGATGTTCTGAATTAACGCAGATTTTCCATTATTCAGAATCACTCTAACATTCCCCCATTCCTTCAGCATTCAGATACTTATCATCAACACATCTGATCTTGGTCATCTTCCCAGAGTCAAAATCAACCAGCCATTTCTTATTTCCAATAAGATGGTTTGAACAACCAATGTCCATATACCACCAGTCTTCTAGAGACGCGCTTTCAAAATCAGGAGATATTAATAACACATGTTGATCATCAGAATTCCTGGCTATATTCGCTTCTTTTGATTTTCTCTCCTTTTTTGACCAATAATCTGCAACAAAATGGCCAAACTTCTTACAATAGTAACATTGAAATTTTCTCTTGTCATATTTCTCCTTTCCCTTTTGACTTCTAGAAGTTGAGGTTTCTGACTTCTGAGACCCGCCATGTCTTTTCTTGGCTTCTAACAAAGACTGCTTCTTGTCTTTCTTGACAAAAGAAGCTTTCAGAGCCTGCTCTACCTCTCTCTCAGAGGCTCTTTCAGTCAGACACAACTCTTGTGCCTCTAGACTGCTTTGCAGCTCTTCTATTCTCATGGTGCTCAGATCCTTAGGATGTTCAATTTTTACAAGGATGTAATCAAACTGAGAAGTAAGAGATCTAAGTACCTTTTCAATGATACTTTCCTCAGAAAGAGTTTCTCCACACGACTTCGTCTCATTTGTGATCAGAATCACTCTGAAGATGTAGTCAGGTACCTTCTCATTATTCTTCATGCCGAGATTCTCATACTACTTACGTAGAGACTGGAGCTCTACCTTTTTCACTGATGCATCACCTCCGTAGCACCGCACCAGTGTATCCCACGCAGCTTTCGCCATCGTTGAATCATCAATTTTCTCAAACACATTCACATCCACACACTGATGGATGTATAACAGAGCCTTATAATCCTTCTTCCTCAGATTACACTGAGCACTGCACATCTGTTGCATTTTTTGGAAGTGCAATGTAAACGTAACCATCTTTGATGAGATCCAAGAACATCTTGAGCTCCAAACAACACACACATCTGAATCATCCAACGATTCCAGTTCTTGCCATCGAACACTAGAAGCTTGGTGCTTAGATTGTTTATGTTCATCTTCAACCTTGTGCAATACACCCAAATATCACCTAAATACAGTGTTCCCCAATCCCGCAGAATCAAGATATGTGATTCTGATAAAAAAATCAACACGAGTTCTCTGAACAGAAATCAATCACACAATGTTTCACTGTTTCACTCGTGTTTCTGATGGTATTTCCCTATGGATCTGAACTGGAGCTCTAGATACCATTTGGTTGTACACAAGGTGATAAAGATGAACAATGAAACAAAAAATAGAGAAGAGAGAATAATAACAAACTTCCACTACTAAAAAACGGTTACAAAATGGGTGCACACACGCGCACACACACACACACACACACATACACTACTACAGACTGCAAAAGGAATAAAAGGTATAGTTTGTTCACACTACTCACTTGCTTAAATACAAATGGGACTTTAGGAGAAATACTAAAATACTCTCTAATAAACTTTGTCTACAAGTTTATGAAAAAATTTGGAATCTAGAAAGAAATAAGGAGGATGTGTTCTTATATTACATCTATAATATAAGAAAAATTCAATGTTCTAAAAAAGTCATATTTTCCCTTCACTCTAAAATTGAAACATCCTTAAAATGGGGACAATTTTGATCCTAAAATTACTTTTTTCAACCAAACTAACATAACTACCCAATTTAGTTACTACTTTTCTATTTGGTTTCACTTTATGTAACTTATTGAACCGATTTAGTTGAATCTGGTTCCAAATCAAGCTAACATATCCAAATTATTGTAATTTCATTTCACTTCATTTTTCATCACATCATTCTTTGTTGTCTCAAACTTCTCATCAATATTTTTCTTATTTCTCTCTCTGATTCTCCATTATTCCTCTTCTTCCTTCACTCTCACACTCTTTCATTTCTCGGATCTATTCTTCTAACCTCATATTTTTCTTCTTTTCTTCTAACCCTTTTTTCTTTTGGCATAAAAATCATACATGGTTCTGCCTTCTATTTATTTATAAAAGAAATAACCTTTCTTCTTTTATCTATGTAAATCATCTATCTTGCTCTATTTCAGTTATATATTCGATTCATGTTTATAGTTGTTTATCTGGATTTTGTTTATGGTTCCTTTTATGAGTTCATGTTTAGAGTTCTTAACTTTTTGATGTTCTATGTTTAGTTTATACTTATTGATTTTATGGGTTTCGATGAATAATCATTGAAGGTGTTCAATATTTTATCGGTTTCAATGAAGAATCGTTGTAGGTGTTCAAGGGTCTTCCAAAGATTGTGATGTTTCTTTGATCAGTGAACCTTTTATGTTTTTGTTTTTGATGTGTTAGTTTGGTTTTGTGATTACACAAAAGAAATGATGTTTGTGAGGAGAAACAAGTGGATCTAATTCATCGACTTATCACTCAGTTAGAATTTATGGTTTTATGTTGATTTAGTGTTATATGCTTGTATTGATATTGGAAATAAGGAATCACTTTTATGTTTTTTCAATGTATGTTGATTTCCTATTATATATGTGACTCTTAATACTGAAATTAAAGAATGATTATGTTGTTTTATGAGGGTTGCTATTTTAGTCAATTCTATTGAGGTGTTTCTCGAATATGTGACTGAAATACAAGCTTCTTTATCTGATGGTAATGGATATGAAAATCTGGAGGAGAATAACATAAAAGAGGGCTCAAATGTAGAGGTTTTCAATTAAAGCAAAAGGAAAGATGTGTTCTTGTATACTATTAACTTTTTGGGTTACTTCTTCCGTCAAATGATTTTTGTTTTTCCAACAAGCTTGAAGTGGAGATACATATATCAAAATTAACTAACCATTCAACTGAGATTTTGAAAATCATCTATCAGGTAATTTAAACAAATGGTCTAAAACTTCCTTTTTAGGTCAATGTGAACATCCTCAATAATTTCGACGATTTTGCTTTTGATATTTTCTGATTGCGCAAATAACAATAACACTTTCATTTAACATCAACTACGGGAGGAACAAAGACGAATTTTACCTTTCATATATCCAAACTCAAATGGGGATAAATAATTGAAATCAAAACCTGTTTCAAACGGGTTCGGGTATTCTCGCCCAATCTCATTCATGCATAAAACAAAAACAAAAAATTGAAATAGCTCATTTTCCCAAACTCAAAATATATCCTGAAGCGTAACAAACATTAAAAGTAATAATTTTAAATAATTTTGAAAAATTTCAAACATATATTTCATAGATTTCAAATAATAAAATACAAACCAAATATTAGTTATTAACAAAACAATTAATAGTATTATAAGTTATCTATATTAAATATTCCAAATTATCAACAAGGAGGATTCGAAGACAAGCTCAGGGTGGATACAACAATCCTCATTACCCGTATCATACCCATACTTTAAAAATCGAGAAAACCCCAAACCTAAACATGAATCTAGTCAAAACGAAATTTTCCCATCAAATTTGTAGTTGGTTCAGACGAATGCTAACAAATACAGATTTTTTTGTATGGATCCCACTAAATCAAATTATCATGAAATAATTCATCAATTTTTTCTTCAATTGTACAACTTTAAAGAATTCATATAAGCGTCACAACTTTCCCTTATATATTAATATTTTATTCATATTAAATTTTATTTTAACATAAAATATTAATTTAAGTAATTTAAATTATAATTAATATAAAATATTAATTAAGAAGTAAATAAAATAAAACTTAAGTTTTTATAATAATAGCCAATTAACAAACAAATTATTAAAATTGAAATAATAATAACATACTAATTTATTTGACAAAGTTAAAAGAAAAAGAAGAAATAGTAACAAAAAAATAGTAAGAAAAAATATCATTAGTTGTTGAGTTTTAAAATTGTTCTTTAGCTTGGCAAATCATGAAGGAATTCTCATTGGAGTTACTCTTATTGGTTATGGATGGATTCAAATATTCATAGATGTACTTTGACAGACTAGATTGTTTGCGAAAACCCATTATTAACCTTTATTTGGTAGTTGAACTATCTGAATGCGACATCTGTAACACCCTTCTAAATACCCCAAATATTTAATTAAAACGACAGCATATAAATCAATATCAGAGTAATCATGCACCAAGGGTGTCACATAATACTTCGCATAATTCACCGTAAAAATCAGTCATGCTCATTATTTAATCCAACATAAACACTTCTTTAAAAATTCGCAGCGGATAGAAACATTCAACATCTGTAATATCTTAAAATTAACATTTATTCAACAAATAAAACATCCCGTCCCGATGTTACATCTATCAGAGCATGACCCACTAAAAGCACTCTAGACTTCAAGCACTAGCTTCTACTCAACTCACTGCTCGTTACCTGAAAAATATAACTGTAAGGGTGAGTTCCTCAATCGATATAACAAATATTATAAATCATCATGTTATGTTAAGTAACTTTACACGTTAATCTCCCACATCATATCATGCATTCGGTAGCAGCATATTCAACTCAACATCATATTCAAACACAACGTAAATGCAACTCAAATGAGACTCGACTCTTCATGCATGTGGTACCATTTGGAGTAAAACTCCCAACTTAAAATCATTGCCAGTTTAGTGGGCATCAAGGCATAAGCCTACAACTTTCAACTTAAAATTTTTGCCAATCCAGGCCAACGTGGTGTGAGCAAAAGCCCCATAATTTTGCCAATCCAGGCCAACGTGGTGTGAGCAAAGCTCCGACTCTATGCATATGAATGTATGTGGCATGTACGACTTGAAAGTTCAACAACATAATAACAACGACAACATAACAGCTTTTTCAGCAACAACAACTTAAAAATCAACTTTGGCTCATCAGCCTACGACTCAGCGTTTTCAACAAAACAACTTATATTCAACTTTGGCTCATCAGCCTACAACTTAATATTTCCCCAAAAACAACTTATCAACATATTTGCATCAACATTTCACAACATAGACTCCACGAATTTATTTATCACAATTGGATACAATAGGTCAATCACCAATTACACTTACATCATAAAAATCAACCATTTTTACATACTGCAACAGTGTTAACCGGTTAACGCTATAGGTTAACCGGTTAACGCAGGAAAAATTACACTTCCAGGCAAAACGCAACAGTGTTAACCGGTTAACGCTATAGGTTAACCGGTTAACGCAGGCAAAACTCAACATTTTTCACAATTTATAACAGTGTTAACCGGTTAACACCCTGGGTTAACCGGTTAACGCAGGCGAAACAGCAGTTCCTGCGCTAACACAAGGCAGAATGCAGAGTTTCCGCATTTTCCGCCGTTGGAGGACTTCCGGACCTCCGATTCAACTTCCGTAAAAAGCTATACGCTCAAAAATTCACAATACACTCAAACACAAATTCAATTTCAGCTTCAATACAATTTATTCAACATAATTTCTCAGCATTCTAAATCCCAATTAGGGTCAATCGACGGCTTATCACTACCCATTACATGTTAATCGATAATACCCATTAAACGACGATAAACCCCCCTTACCTGAGATAATCCGGCAATTCTTTGAGCTTCAAGCTTTTCCGTTCATCAACCTTTGCTCTACAGCTCTTTGCCCTTTTCCTCTTCTCTGCAGCTTCTCAGTTTTCACGTAAAAACCTTTTCCAAAAATGAAAACCTTTTCTCTTATTCCACTTATATATTTTCCAATAATAATAATAATCCAATAATTCAATTTTATTTAATTAAATTAATAAAATAATATTAACTCAATTAAATAATTCTCTTATTTTAATCGGGGTGTTACAACTCTCCCCCACTAAAAGAGTTTTCGTCCTCGAAAACATACCTCAAGCAAATAACTCCGGATAGGACTCCTTCATCTGACTCTCCAGTTCCCAAGTCACATTGCCACCTGCTGGTCCTCCCCAAGCTACCTTCACTAAGGCAATCTCTTTACCCCGCAACTGCTTCAACTCTCGATCCTCGATCCTCATAGGCGATGTTTCAATAGTCAGGTTATCTCTCACCTGTACATCATCCACTTGGACTACATGCGACGGATCATGAATGTACCTCCTCAACTGAGACACATGAAAAACCTCATGCAAATTCGCAAGTGACGGCGGTAAAGCGATACGATAGGCTACCTCTCCTATCCTCTCTAAAATCTGATAAGGACCAATAAATCGAGGTGTCAACTTCTTCGACTTCAAAGCCCGACCAACACCTGTTATCGGAGTAACACGAAGAAACACATGATCTCCCTCTTGAAACTCAAGTGACTTCCTCCTCTTGTCATGATAACTCTTCTGACGACTCTGAGCCATCCTCATCTTCTCCTGAATCATCTTAATCTTTTCTGTAGTCTGTTGAACAATTTCCGGTCCGACCACAGCACTCTCACCGGACTCACACCAACATAACGGTGTCCGACATCTCCTACCATACAAAGCTTCAAACGGCGCCATACCAATGCTCGAATGAAAACTATTGTTGTAGGTAAACTCAATCAACGGTAAATAACAATCCCAACTACCTCCTTTTTCCAAAACACAAGCTCTCAAAAGATCTTCTAATGACTGAATCGTCCTCTCAGTCTGACCGTCAGTCTGCGGATGATATGCAGAACTCAATCTCAGCTTAGTTCCCAAAGCTCTCTGCAAACCTTCCCAGAACTTCGATGTAAATCTAGGATCTCTGTCCGAAACAATACTCGACGGAATACCATGCAAACTTACAATCTTCTCAATATACAACTCAGCCAATTTTTCTAACGGATAATCCATTCTAATCGGAATGAAATGAGCCGACTTTGTTAATCTGTCAACAATCACCCAAATAGCTTCAAAATTCTTACTTGTCCTCGGTAAACCAGAAACAAAATCCATACTGATACTATCCCACTTCCACTCTGGAATAGCCAACGGTTGCATTAGCCCAGACGGCTTCTGATGCTCAATCTTTGACTTCTGACAAGTCAAACAAGAATAGACAAAACTCGCAATTTCTCTTTTCATTCCCGGCCACCAAATTAACTTCTTCAAATCATGATACATCTTCGTAGCTCCAGGATGAATACTCAGACCACTACGATGTCCTTCCTCAAGAATACTCTTCTTAAGCTCGGTAACATCCGGAATACACACCCGACTACCAAACTTCAAAATACCATTCTCATCAACTCTAAATTCGCCACCTTGACCTTGATTCACTAGAGTCAACTTATCAACCAAAAGCATATCAGATTTCTGACCCTCTCTGATCTCATCCAGAATACCACTTGTCAACTTCAACATTCCCAATTTAACACTATTGTGAGTACTCTCACACACCAAACTCAAGTCTCTAAACTGTTCAATTAAATCCAATTCCTTAACCATTAACATAGACATATGTAATGATTTCCGACTCAATGCATCAGCCACTACGTTTGCTTTACCCGGATGGTAATTCAACCCAAAGTCATAATCCTTCAGAAACTCTAACCATCTTCTCTGCCTCATATTCAGCTCTTTCTGATCAAACAAATACTTTAAACTTTTGTGGTCACTGAAAACCTCAAATCTTGACCCGTACAAGTAATGTCTCCATAACTTCAGAACAAACACCACAGCTGCCAACTCTAAATCGTGCGTCGGATAGTTCCTCTCATGAACCCTCAGCTGTCTTGAAGCATAAGCTATAACCTGCTTATTCTGCATCAACACGCCACCCAAACCCAACAATGAAGCATCGCAATAAACTTCAAATGATTCTGACGAACTCGGTAATATCAGAATAGGAGCAGTAGTCAACCTTCTCTTTAGCTCTTGGAAACCTTCTTCACATTTTGAGTCCCAAACAAACGCTTGCCCCTTTCTAGTCAACATCGTCAACGGTAACGCCAACTTAGAAAATCCCTCAATGAACTTCCTATAATAACCAGCCAAACCAAGAAAACTTCGAATCTCAGCAACAGACTTCGGAGCTTCCCACTTAGATACCGCTTCTATCTTAGAAGGATCAACAGCAACGCCTCCTCTTGAAATCACATGACCAAGAAAACTAACCTCTTCTAACCAAAATTCACACTTGGACAATTTAGCAAACAACTTCTTTTCTCGTAGAACTTCTAAAACTACTCTCAAATGCTCAGCATGCTCTTCTTCAGACTTCGAATACACCAAAATGTCATCGATAAACACCACAACAAACTTATCTAGGTACGGATGGAAAATCCTATTCATATACTCCATAAATACTCCAGGCGCATTAGTCACACCAAAAGGCATTACAGAATACTCATAATGTCCATACCTTGTTCTGAAAGCAGTCTTCTGAATATCCTCGGTTTTCACACGGATCTGATGATACCCAGATCTCAAATCTATTTTACTGAACACACTTGCACCAACCAACTGATCCATCAAATCATCAATCCTCGGCAAAGGATACCGATTCTTGATCGTCACTTTATTCAGTTGCCTGTAGTCCACACACAACCTCATAGTACCTTCTTTCTTCTTAACCAATAGCACTGGTGCACCCCACGGTGACACACTCGGACGAATAAATTTCTTATCCAATAGATCTTCCAACTGACTCTTCAATTCAGTTAACTCAACAGCAGACATACGGTACGGAGCCATCGATATCGGCCTAGTACCAGGTACCAAGTCAATAGAGAACTCCACTTCACGCTCTGGCGGCAATTCATTCACTTCTTCCGGAAACACATCAGGAAAATCACACACCACAGCTAGATCGCAAATCATCAGTTTATCTTTAGCCTCCAAAGTCGCTAACAGCATAAACAACTCTGCCCCATCAGCTACTTCCTCATCCACTTGTCTCGCTGATAGAAACAAACTCTTTCCTTCCTCACTCTCAGGAAATATCACAGTCTTATCAAAACAATTGATAGAAACTCGGTTAAACACCAACCAGTTCATACCCAGAATAACATCAATCTGCACTAGTGGAAGACACACTAGGTCCATTCCAAAGTCCCTACCAAAAATACTCAAAGGACAGTTTAAACAAACCGAAGTAGTAGTCACTGAACCCTTCGCAGGAGTATCAATTACCATACTACCAAACATCTCAGATATCTCTAACTCAAGTTTCACAGCACAATCCAAAGATATAAAGGAATGAGTCGCACCTGTGTCAATAATAGCTACAAGAGGAAAGCCATTAATATAACACGTACCTCGGATCAAACGATCATCTGCAGAAGTCTCAGAACCCGATAAAGCAAAGACCTTGCCTCCTGACTGATTCCCTTTCTTCGGCTTCTGACACTGACTTCCAATATGCCCTTCTTCTCCGCAATTAAAACAAATCACTTCCTTGTGCTTGCAATCAGCTATTGCATGGCCAATCTTACCACAGCGAAAACACCTCTTTACTTCAGCAGTGCATACATTACTCTTATGACCAGCCTGACCACACTTGAAGCAAACTATACCAGTAGGAGCGCCTCCCCCACTAGCTCTCTGAGCCGGAGCAGCTCTTTGTCTCCCTTTTCCAGCTGGAACATCATACGGCTTGCCACGGTTTTGATGTTACTTGCCTCTGCGATCACTGACAATCTTGTAATGAGCATTATTGTCCTCTTCAAATATCCTGCAGCTATCAACCAATTCAGTGAAAATGCGTATCTTCTGATACCCAACAGCCTTCTTAATTTCAGAGCGCAATCCATTTTCAAACTTGATGCACTTTGAAAATTCAGCACCAGCACCAGTGTAATGAGGATAAAATTTAGACAACTCCACAAATTTCGCAGCATAATCAGTGACAGACATGTTTCCTTGCTTCAGCTCAAGGAATTCAATTTCCTTCTTACCACGGACATCTTCCGGATAATACTTCCTCAGAAATTCCCTACGGAATACATCCCAAGTAATGGCTTCACCTGCCACGGTCAACCTCTCGTGAGTCTCTAGCCACCAGTCATCAGCTTCGACTGCTAGCATGTGAGTACCATACCGAACCTTCCGAGCTGGAGTGCAATCCATAACACGGAAGATTCTCTCAATCTCTTTCAACCATCCCAAGGCTGCATCTGGATCATGCTTCCCTTTAAACACCGGCGGATTCTCTCTCTGAAAAGTCGCCAAGCTACGTGACCCAGCATCACCACCAGCATTTGGCAAGTTCTGCACAGCTTATGCCATTGCTTGCATTGCGGCAGCCATTGCAGCGTCATTCCTTCCAGCCATTTCAACTTATCAATACAACACAACTTAAGTTAGATTAGTAACAATTACACAATTGTTAGACAGTAACGACACGACAACTGGCCGGACAGACCGACCTGCTCTGATACCACTAATGTAACACCCTTCTAAATACCCCAAATATTTAATTAAAACGACAGCATATAAATCAATATCAGAGTAATCATGCACTAAGGGTGTCACATAATACTTCGCATAATTCACCGTAAAAATCAGTCATGCTCATTATTTAATCCAACATAAACACTTCTTTAAAAATTCGCAGCGGATAGAAACATTCAACATCTGTAATATCTTAAAATTAACATTTATTCAACAAATAAAACATCCCGTCCCGATGTTACATCTATCAGAGCATGACCCACTAAAAGCACTCTAGACTTCAAGCACTAGCTTCTACTCAACTCACTGCTCGTTACCTGAAAAATATAACTGTAAGGGTGAGTTCCTCACTCGATATAACAAATATTATAATCATCATGTTATGTTAAGTAACTTTACACGTTAATCTCCCACATCATATCATGCATTCGGTAGCAGCATATTCAACTCAACATCATATTCAAACACAACGTAAATGCAACTCAAATGAGACTCGACTCTTCATGCATGTGGTACCATTTGGAGTAAAACTCCCAACTTAAAATCATTGCCAGTTTAGTGGGCATCAAGGCATAAGCCTACAACTTTCAACTTAAAATTTTTGCCAATCCAGGCCAACGTGGTGTGAGCAAAAGCCCCATAATTTTGCCAATCCAGGCCAACGTGGTGTGAGCAAAGCTCCGACTCTATGCATATGAATGTATGTGGCATGTACGACTTGAAAGTTCAACAACATAATAACAACGACAACATAACAGCTTTTTCAGCAACAACAACTTAAAAATCAACTTTGGCTCATCAGCCTACGACTCAGCGTTTTCAACAAAACAACTTATATTCAACTTTGGCTCATCAGCCTACAACTTAATATTTTCCCCAAAAACAACTTATCAACATATTTGCATCAACATTTCACAACATAGACTCCACGAATTTATTTATCACAATTGGATACAATAGGTCAATCACCAATTACACTTACATCATAAAAATCAACCATTTTTACATACTGCAACAGTGTTAACCGGTTAACGCTATAGGTTAACCGGTTAACGCAGGAAAAATTACACTTCCAGGCAAAACGCAACAGTGTTAACCGGTTAACGCTATAGGTTAACCGGTTAACGCAGGCAAAACTCAACATTTTTCACAATTTATAACAATGTTAACCGGTTAACACCCTGGGTTAACCGGTTAACGCAGGCGAAACAGCAGTTCCTGCGCTAACACAAGGCAGAATGCAGAGTTTCCGCATTTTCCGCCGTTGGAGGACTTCCGGACCTCCGATTCAACTTCCGTAAAAAGCTATACGCTCAAAAATTCACAATACACTCAAACACAAATTCAATTTCAGCTTCAATACAACTTATTCAACATAATTTCTCAGCATTCTAAATCCCAATTAGGGTCAATCGACGGCTTATCACTACCCATTACATGTTAATCGATAATACCCATTAAACGACGATAAACCCCCCTTACCTGAGATAATCCGGCAATTCTTTGAGCTTCAAGCTTTTCCGTTCATCAACCTTTGCTCTACAGCTCTTTGCCCTTTTCCTCTTCTCTGCAGCTTCTCAGTTTTCACGTAAAAACCTTTTCCAAAAATGAAAACCTTTTCTCTTATTCCACTTATATATTTTCCAATAATAATTATTATTCCAAAATAATAATAATAATCCAATAATTCAATTTTATTTAATTAAATTAATAAAATAATATTAACTCAATTAAATAATTCTCTTATTTTAATCGGGGTGTTACAACATCCAGTATATTTCCAGAGGTAGCATAAAGTTGTAGGACCTGGTAGATTTTCTTGTAGAGTTCAGCACGCCCATTGGCGGGGAGGTCTCCCCGCCTAGATCTTTTCAATGATGGACCCTTTTACGTCAAAGGGAATGACACTAGGATGGTACTAGAAGGAAAAAATGATTTATTGATTGAGCAGTCATTAAAGTTTGAATTTAAGGATTATAACAACCTAGCTGAATATTAAATCCTCATCGCTGGAATGACCTGCACCTTAGAAATGGGCGCGACGAATCTGCAAGCCAAGAGTGACTCTAAATTGGCGGAGAAGCAAGTCTTCAAAGAGTACCAGGAAAAAGAGTCCCAGCTTATTAGATACATAATAAAGTTACATGACTTATTCGAGTGCTTCAAACTTTTGAGATAGAGCATGTACGAAGGTAGTAGAGTTTAAGTGTAGACTTGTTGTCCAAGCTGACTAGTTCGAAGAAAGAAGGGTTAAACTGCAGTATAATACATGAAACACTCACCATCCCTAGCATAGAGGATGGGAAGGCGAATGCTATCGATGCCACTCTGACTGGTGGCTGAATGGCGTCCATAGTCCATATTTAGTCAAACGAGTTGTCGCAAAATGAGCTACAAGCAAAGTAAATTCGCAAGTGTGCAGCGAAATACATCTTTATGTCATGAAAAATTTATAAAATGAGAAGAGCCACTCAAATGCTAAGATGTCCGGGGGAACACGAGATCTCCCTAGTCTTGGTCAAAGTTCATCAGGGGGCGTGAGTCAGTCATATTGGTGGGTAAGCTTTGGCCCACAAGTTGTTGAGAGTAGATTACTCCTGGCCTTAATTCAGACAACATAACTTTCATTAAGAAATATGAAAAATGCCAGAGACACGCCAATCTAACCATGTGCTAGCTGAAATAATCCACTTCGTATCATCGCCTTGGCTGTTTTATTAGTGGGGCATTGGAATTTTAGGGTCATTTCCTATAGTTATTGGCCAACTGAAGTTCCTGATAGTAAGAGTAGACTAATTTACGAAGTGGATAGAAGTATAAGTTATGTCCAAGATAACAATGGAGAGAGTTTGCCGCTTTTATTGGAAAAAGATCATGTGTGGGTTCAGTTTAACAGAAATCATCGTCTCAGATAATGGAACTTAGTTCACCAGTTCCGTCTTAATTGATTTCTACAAAGACATGGTGTTACAAACCAAACTCGTATCCCTCGTTCACCCATAAGTGAATGGACAAGCAGAGTTAACTAATAAGGTACTATTAAAAGGGAACACGAAGAAGCTGGATATGGCTACAGGTTTGTGGGTCGAGCATTTGCACAAAGTGATAATGTCATATCACACTACCCCTTACTCCGTCATAGGGGAAGCCCCATTTACACTAGTATATCGGGTGGACACCATGATACTAGTCAAAATAGACACACCGATATTACGACGATATTGTGACGCTCTAACTTTAATGAAGAGGAAAATTAGGCAAGGATAAGATGTAATGTTGACCTAGTGGATGTAGCAATAGATATCGCTCATATTCGAAAGTTCACCGCTAAGCAAAGAGCAACCAGAAGATATAACTCCAAGGCAATCTAAAGAGATATGTAGAAAGGCGAATTAGTGCTACGACAAGTTGTATCAATTGCCTAGTAAGGGAAGTTACAACCTAACTGGGAGGGGGCATATCACATAACTCAGAAGCTGCCTAATGGAGCTTACAAGATCGAGGAGTTACATGGATGATTTATCCCTAAAATATGGAACTCATTCAATTTGTGATATTATTATAGTTGAGTGTTAAGAGGGTGGATCTTATTTTGTTATATTGTTGGACTTCCATAGGAAGATTCTTGTCGTCCCACGAAGTAATTATATTGTTGGACATGCACATAAAGATCCTTTCCACCATACGGGGTAATTATATTTATGGACTTCCACAAGAAGATATTTTCTGCCCTATAGAGTAGTTATATCGATGTATTTCTAGATGAAGGTCATTGCCACCCTATAGGGTAATTATATTGCTGAATTCCACATGAAAACTTTGCTGGCCTACAATGTAATTATATTGCTGAACTTCTGTAGGAATATTCTTGTTTTCATATGGGGTAATTATATTGTTGGACTTCCATAGGAAGACCATTGCCTCCATATGAGGTAATTATATTATTGAACTTCAGTAGAAAAATCCTTACCTCCATATGGGATAATTATATTGCCAGACTTCAACTGAAAGATCCTTGCTGTCTTACGGGGTAATTATGTTACTGGACTTCCACAAAAAGATCCTTGTCTCCCTACAGAGTAATTATATTGTTGGACTTCCATAGGAAGATCATTGTCTCTCTATGGGATAATTATGTTGTTGGACTTCCACAGAAAGATCCTTATCGACTTAAGGGGTAATTGAAGGAGAATTACAATCCAAAACGCATTCGGAAATTAAAATTTTCTCCTTTAGTGATCCTTACGAATGTGCATGATCAATGATAGAAATCGTTATCTCTTGTGGCGATTGAAACCTTTGATGCAGATCTAAGGAATGATCACGAATATTGAATGGTGACAACGCATCTACTCAGTCCACACGAACGAATTCCTTCAATCTCAGTGCTAGCTGCTATGAATGAAGACTTTGAGTGAGAAAGAGAGAGAGAGAGGGAGGGAGAGAGAGAGAGAGAGAGAGAGAGAGAGAGAGATGAAATTTCATCTGATCAAATGCTTCTGCACAAGGGTTCTATTTATAGAATCACTTGTGTGGGCTGCAAGCTAAAAAGCCCACTTAAGTGTATGTGGCTCATATCTTATGATATACCAAAATCACTTAAGCGCGTAGTACCATACCATATTTCGTATTCTACTTAAGTGCACCGTACCTTACGATGTTCTACAATTCACTTAAGTGCATTGTACCTTACGGTGTTCCTCATTTACTCTATCTCTCATCAATCTGTCCTTTTGTGTGTGACCCTATAGGTTTTTGTGATATTGACAATTATATGAAATCATGTATTTAACATAATAAACACTGAGCGGTATCTAGCAACACATCACTGCTACCCAAGGCACGAAAATGTCATATGATATGACAAATTCTTTTGTGATAATACTTGTGTGTATAATTACCCTTTTGCCCTTATGGCTATATTGAACACAAGACATAAACTGTGCCATCCTTGTCCAGTTCAATATTGGACCCTTAGACATTCATCTTGTTACGCAGGATGGGCAAATTCCATCTATCTCACTCATGTCCCTCAACATGCTTCGTTGAGTACCCATCAACTGTCTTTATGGTCATCCAGTTAAGGACAATGTTTGATCAACAATAAAGCACTCGACTTTACACCTAAGGTTCATAGTGGTTTCAGGTCGAAGGATGGTATACACCACTATCACCATGAGAATAACTTATGACACTTTGCATAACATTCTATATAGTATTCTCATAGCGGGTCAATTCAATATAAATATTACTCATAATATTCATACCTATATTTAAGACTTGATAACTCATTATCCATGATCCATGAGATGTGATCATCAGTCTATATACATAATAGTCTTAATGCTTTAATGTTATCCCACTTCACAAAAAGCTCGACTACAGATACTTTAAGAATAATGTCCTTATGTTTAATGGGATCTCATGATTAAGTCACACTTGATACATTAAATGGACTAGCTATTCTAGGGACTTTATTAAACAAACATAATAAAGAAAAAAACCTTTTATTATTAATAAATAATTCTATACAAATACCAAAAGTATTGACTTCTAGGGCTTACACCAATAGTAATTACATTGCTAGCCCAAACTAAGGGACTAAGTTAAGTCTCACCTTAGGAACTTAACTAAGTTTCTCCTGAGAGACTCAATTAAGTCTCGCCCGAAGGGCTGAACTAAATCTCTCTTGAGAGGCTCAACTAAGTCTTGCCTGAAGGACTAAATTATGTCTCGCATGAGGAACTCAACTAAATCTCGCATGAGAAATTCAACTTAGTGTCGAATGAATGACTCAACTAAATTTTACCTGAGAGACCGAACTAAATCTCACTTGAGAAACTCAACTAAATCTCGCCTAAGAGATTTAAATGAATCTCACATGAAAAACTCAATTAAATCTCTTATGAGAGATTCAACTGACCTCTATATAAATTTAAAACTTGTCTGATTTAGTTTATAATATTGCTTTCAGTTTTTAAAATTCAAAAAATAATAAAATTTATTTGTCTATCTAATTAATTTTACAAAACTGTCTTTAAAAACTTATCTTTTATATAAGCTTTTTTTTACATAACTTATTTTTGTATAGTATAAGTTTTGAAAACTAAATATTTAAAATAAATTTTAAAGGTTTTGTGATGTAAGGTGACGACGTTAAAGAGAATGACGTCTTTATTATAGTGAGTAGTAATGACATTATGCCTAGTCACCAGCTTGCAATGAAAAGGAAACGTTGCGTGTCAGTAAACTAATCTTAACTAATACCAGACCAGCAACAAACAAGCAGCCAGCGCAGTTGTTTTTAACTTCCTGTGTGTGTCTCTCTTTCTCTGTGTCATGTCAGGTCCCCTCTTTTTGTTTTCTTATTTACAAACATACACACATGTTGCCTTCTTTCCTGCTCAATCGCGCCTGTTAGTACTAAATTATCAATTAAATCAACTATTGCAACTGTATTTAAAAATGATTGATTTTAGGTCACTATGTTTCTTACTACTACCATACACTTTTATTGTGTTCCGTCTTTAAATATATAATCCGTCAATACAAATTAAGAAAGTTAATAGTTATATTAAACTTATTAATAAATGATATGTATTTTTCTAAAATTTATTTTAAAAAATAGAACTATTTCATGTCTTCATCATAATATATTTCAACGGTAGAGATTATTTTTATAATTTTAGTAATGATATTACTAATACTATGTTAGACTTGAGCTTTAAAAACATTTATTTTATGATAATTTTTTTGTAAAAACACTCTTAAAATATGGAGTCCTTTTTCTTTTAAATGCTTTTGTTATTATATAAAAATATTTTTAAAAAAATATTTAAAAATTTACAATGCTTCGTATTAAAAATGCCATAAACATATTAAAAAATTATTAAAAAATATATTCATTTTAAGAGTTGTTTAAAACAAAAAGAATTCAAAAATAGGAAAACGTTTATTAAAACACTGTAAATGAATTATAAAAGATCAAACAAAGTAATTATATAAAGAACGTTTTTTTATCGAAAACATTCTCCATTTTATTGATTACATGATTTAAAGAAAGTAATAAAAGAAAGGACTTTACATAAAAAACTATAATTTCTCTGACTCAAACTTAATAGAGAAGCACTATTCAAAAATGTCATATGAGAAGTTAGAAATACATTTTCTAAAACCTCCGATGCATATGCATAGATGAATTACAACCCTTTTCCCCCTTAAATTGATCTTTAAATATATTTATTATTATAAATAATATATTTAATGATAAAACTTTTAACTAGATCAATCAATAACCGAAGTATATATCATGGAAGCAACTTGATTAATTTTCAAAAAATATAAATACAATCTATTCTTGCTAAAAACATTAAATCTGGTTAACCTCCCTGATGCTAGTCAGGGAAGGTCGTAAATGCCTGGTTGAAGTGTCTGTAATGGGTAAGAGGTTACGTCCATCATTGTTGATGGTCTAAGGTTTTTCATAAGTTTACTCTTTTCTATGTTATTCATCGTGTCCCCCTTTTTTGGTCTTAAGAACCTCCTTAGGATCCCAAGAGACTCCATTTATTATTATTTTTTATGACTTAAGTATGGTTTGATGGTTATTAGTAGGACAACAGTTATAATCGTCTCTTAAATGGATGTCATAATACTCCATAATTTATGGAAAAATGTTGTAGCGAATAATTTCTTAACTTCATAACCAATAACTTACCTTTGGTTATCCCTTCTAGAATTCGATATGGATGTCTCCTAGTAAGTCATCCGGAGCATATCTGGATCCAAGATGTATATACCCTATAGTTATGATACTCATTTGTACATATTGTCTAGGAGCGTGCCTCTGAGATCTCTATGACCCAACCTCTTATTTTTTATAGGTAGTAACTCAGTTATCTTTCAAGTACCCGACCTTCACCCCTCGGATCTAGTGACTCATAAGTCGGCTCTAAGAATCTCAGGCTACACACCGGTCATATAACAATCTGGTTGTCCGTTATCTGGGGTCGGCCTATATGTGCTAGTCTGAGGTTCCTTCATGACCATCTCGCCCAAAAATAGATATCTCAACTAAGTTGGAAATTTCAGTTTCATACCTCGACCGACCAAATAATTTCTGAGATGTACACAACTTACTCCTTTAGTTATTCTCAAAATCGAGGAAATATATCTACTAGGAACCCTGCTTCGAATCTTTCATACTACATTTTTTGTTTTTCTTTTATTTTTTAATTGACATAGGGATCAAGCGTTACTATTTCTCAATTGTCGTTTTTTTCTTTTAATTTTTTAAATTATGAAATTATATTTTCAAAAGAGTTTTTTTTTTCAATCATTTTTTTATATTTTTAATATTGGATAATTCTTCGGTTACTTTGTCAAACTGAGGGATAATATCTTTTACATGAATTTCTCAGAATATATATATATATATATATATATAATATATATATATATATATATATATATATATATATATATATATATATTATATATATAACTTTTAATTAATATTTTCTCTCGATTTTTCTCAAAAATGGATGTGGAAGTCCTTTTGCATGAATTTTTCAGAGTATGACACTTATATATATATATATATATATATATATATATATATATATATATATATATAATTTAATTAATTTATTCTCTCAGTTTTGCCCAAAATCCGACGTGTATGTTCTTTTGCATGAATACTTCACAGAACTAGACTCTAATTTTTCATTTACCTATCTACACGTCTCGTTTCATCGTCATTCTCTTAAAAAAACTAGACGATTTTCATCATCAAACTCAAATTCAATCATCTATTCCAACACCAACTCGGACATCAACTCTTCTAACTATCCTAACGAATCTTCGTCATAACGTTTTAGGTATGTAACTTACTTTATCACTGAGTTGTTGTTACTGGCCACTGAGATGTTGATAGTTTGAGAAAATGGTGTCACTGACCACTGAAATATTGTTAAAAATGTTATTTTTATAGAATAATGTTAGTTTGAGAAAATGATGTTACGTACTGACCACTGAAATGTTGATATATGCTGAATGTATGTGGAATGTATGTTCTTAGATAGTAAGTGTTTAATGTATTTGTTCTTAGGTATTATATATGTTGAATGTATGTTCTTAAGTAGTATATGTTGTGAAACTCAGATTCCATCATGAATCATGTTAGTTTAAGAATATGTTGAATGTATGTTCTTAATTTACACAGACATGGACGGTTTGACCAACATCTCTCATACAATCTATGCTATAACATCTCTTAATACTAAAAGAAAAAGAAAAACTAGAGGTGCCACGATGTTGACCAAGGTGACAAAAGCCTACGAAATCAGTGTTCGCTTCCCGGTTAGTTTTTGTCTAATATATGGCAAGGCTTATCGTGAATATGATGATAACTTAAGGTGTTACCTGGCAGTACAAGGTAGAAGCAAAGTCAGTATTTTGATAGATAATTGGAACGACATTGATAATAATTTTAAAGATAAATTATGGACCAATATTACGATATTTATTATAAATCTTATGATTTTCTTTACAAGTATATATGGCCATTTATTTATTTTTTGTTTAATACTAATATCAACTATATTATGTAAATATAAGAAATGTTTAATGTTCCAGAGGATAGTAAATGGCTTGGATATGCTGGTAAGCGTGGGAGGGGATTTAAGACATAGCTCACACATGATTATATTACATATCCAAATGATAACTTAGAACCTCCATACGTGAAGTATCCATATATTGATAAGAAAGTTTTGGAGGATTTTGTAACTCTCGCACCACTCCTGATTTCTTGGCTAAGAGCCAAAAAGGAAAGGAGAATAAAGCTAGAAATATCTATTCACATAGGTTGTCTCGTGGAGGATATGATAAAGTGGAAGAGAAAATGATTAATGAAAAAAGAAAACAAAGAGAACTAGAGCTGGAAGATCCTTATAGAAGTCTTGATCGCAATGCATCTCCACCATCGCACCATGAGAAATGAAATAGAGCACGCCAAAGACCAGGAGTTGAGTTCACATTAGAGGTTACACGCGAAGTGGATGAAATGATTGTAAGTAGACATTTTTTTTAACATTACTTAATTTAGTTAACTCAATTTGGTATATGTGTTGTAGGATTTATTGGTTGAACAATCCAAAGATGGTACCTTTATTCCAAGAGAACATCGTGACAACTTCGTATAAGCGATTGGAACCGAGGAGCATGGTGGGCGTTTCCGTGTTGTTGGAAAAGGTGTCGACTTGAGGTTATATTTTGGACCATAGCAAATAAGTAATGAAGTAAACTATAAGAAATAAATAACTGGAGCGGAAGAAGTGGACTCAGGAGGCGCTGGAGAAGTGGACTCAAGAGGAAAATGAGAGGCTGCACCTTAAGGAGCGGGTGAGGTTGTTGCAGGAGGTGCGAGAGAGGTTCCAGGAGGAGTAAGAGAGGTTGATTGAGAAGGAGTGAGAGAATTTATCCGAGGAAGTATGGTAGAAATATACCCGCAATGTGATTGAGGTAAGTATAAGTTAAATTTATGATGTTGTATGTTGTTGTTATTGTTTGTGTACTTAAATTGTTGTATTGTGTTTCATCTATTTTTATGATGTAACAATTGAAATCAATGAGTTGACTCATCAACCTAAATTCACATCAGTTCGACATACCTTAGAAAGTAGTTGAGAAAGTTATTATGGATAGTGCAAACATGAAAAGTTGTTTGTATGTCCCACAACACAATTGTTTTTCCCCAAAGCATAATATTGACACCACACTACCTCAACCAGATAACTCGCACTCACAAAGACTATCAAGGATGATAAAGGAGATTTCAGACATCTACGAGTTTATATTAAAACATGAATAAGAACAAGCTTATATACTTTGTAAGAGTTGTGTTATAGAATTTTTAAAGGGAGATGATTGGATGAACATAATCGTACTACAGTTTTGGTGCTCGTAAATACAATTTTTATGGTGATTTCAATTTATATTCATTGTTCTCATACTTTAACATCAATATTTGACTTTTGAAATAACTTTTAGGTCCTTGCATGAGATGCGTGTTGAAAGGAATCTAGGGGAAAAAATTATTTTTAGACCCATTCAATATTCAATTTCAACAAATATGAATATGTTCTCTTGGTGTAACATTTTGGATATGTGTAAATTTGGTTTTGTAAACAGTGAAATTTGATATTCTGTGTATAATTAGTTATGTTTTAATTCTATTACAAAATTTATGGTTTTTGTGTAAAACAATTACAGGTCAGTCAAATTGAGATTTAAAACAAATTATAAATGACAAATAAATAGGTTATACCCCTCAGTTAATATATATAACCGACGTAAAGACATTCTTTTTCCTTTTGATATTTACATAAATCGAGAGATATGTGGCTCACACTTTATAATTTAAAAAAATATTGTTGCTAGGGATCGAACATATGACCTTTACAACCGTCCCCTTGGTGGAAAAAAACAGAGGGATAAAGTGACATGTTTTCATGACACCCTTCGTAGCCTCGCATGTGAAACCGAGATAAAATCCCTTTCTCCACCGAGCTAAAATGTGTTTTTTACTGTAGTGTCTTCTGTATTAACCCTATGTGCAACCCATGCACTCCTAACTGAAACACACACATTTTCCTTAAATTTATACGGAGATACACTTCCGTATCAACCCTATACGCACCCTATGAATTCCTAACTAAGACACACTCATTTTGTCTTAAATTTACCCGGAGGTGCATTTTCGTATTAAGTTATAGAGATGCACTTCCGTAGTCCCCCTTAATAGTAAATATTGACTTTTTTTTATGAAATACACCAATGTGATATACCATATATTAAAACTATACTATCATAATATTATTTTTTAAAATTAAACCATACACTTAATGCACAATATGAAAATGTCATATATGAATAAATCAATCTATAATACAGCCACAATAACAAACAAACAAACAAACAATAATAATATCCATAATGCCTAATAAAATACTACATAATATAAATATTACATAATACAAATACTACACTATTGTGTATGGCAGACCATCTGTTCATTCGCTGCTTCAGTAAGAATGACATATACAATGTCCTTCCCAAGAGAGCCTTTCAAAAAGACTCTTCTGTCTATACCCGCTTGTGCAATATCAATGATACGTCGACATCTAGGACACGCATAAACAACATGATCTTTCCTAAGCTACTCCTCCTCTAGTATCTCTTGATGAGTTGGCCTAAGTGGATCTCCTGTAGCATCTGATGTCATATAAGGATGTGATACTCTGAAATACCATTGGACATAACCTTATGCATATTTCTAGTCGCTAGGAACTATGGTACCTCGTGAGTCGTTGTGTACCAGATGATTATGGTAATCATCATACATGACATCTACATCTCTATGGACCATAAAATGAGGAGCAGAATCAAAGGTGTCTCTGGAGGTAAATTGCACCTACATCTTTAAAAGCGCTATACTTTTCTAGTCAATTAAAAACACATTTGTATAAAATTGATTTCTTTTTCCTACATATTACTGTACTTTTAAAAGTGCTCTTGTATTTTTTGAAATTTTAAGAGCGTAAGCTTCAAGAACATTTTAAAATGTCAAAAAACATAATTCTTAAAGGTCAAAAATAGTGTAGTATACATAAATAATTTATCTATCTAAATGATTTTACATCATCATATCACATGTCAAGTTATTTATAGAAATATTTTATAAATTAAGTTTAAAAAGTGGTATTACAATATAAATTGATTGGTTACATTTCTAAAAGAAACTACACATTAACAATAAATAAAGAAGGGGATTAATAGATTACATGGAAGTAGTGTATTTCCCAACTATAGGAAAGAAATTCAGTTAGAAAAATGGGGATGTAAGCTCAATGAGTAGGCTTGACAATTTCTACTAAGTGAAGGCCTCATAGAAGAATGAAGTGTTGTTGGTCAGAAGATAGTTGTCAGGGACATTTCTAACCATTGTACAATATGGTGGAAAGAGAATATGATGAATTGGGGTCTAAAACCATTTAGAGCCAATAATTTATGGTTTGATCACCATGAGTTATTGGAATTTATGGAGAACGAGTGGAACTCTTTCCTAATAAGAGGTACACAAGCCTATGCCAATTGTTTGGTTGGATTAATATGAAGATTGGGAACGATGTTGAGGAAATGAATGAGACTGACATATTACTAGGTAATAATGACATGGTTGATAATGGAAATTTGGTGAACCAGAAGAAAGAAGTGTCCGATTTCTTTTGAAAGAATTTATAATACTAGAACAGTTTTTAAGACAAAAGTCAAGACACAAAATGGGTAAAAGAGGGTGATCTTAACACAAAGTTTTTCCAGTCTTTAGGAAAATTAAGAATGAGAAGGAATGCTATAACTGGAGTCAATACAAGCTTTGGCAGGGTGGAATGTGTAGAAGAAGTGAAAAGTGAGGTAAAAAGATTATTTAAAGAAATATTTGTAGAGATAAGTTTGACCATACTTGTGATGGAGGTGTGACACCTCGAATAAAGAATATGACACTCGCGAAATACGTCTCACACTCGCGGAATGATTAACAGAATCGCCATCGAATTTTATCTATTCTCAAAGAGGGAAAGGAAAAATATCGATAAAACCCCTAAAATAAATATAATGATATGATCGTAGCAACCAAATCAGGTTCGAGAGTCGATCACGCAAGGGGAATGTATTTTCACCCCTCACGTTCGTTGTACTCAACGAGAACTATTTAGTTTGTTTGTGCATAAGTGTTAGCTTAAAAATATTTGGATTTCTTAAATTATTAAAAGATAAAAAGAAAGGGTTTGCAAAAACGTTTTTTATTAATGTGTCTGACGAGATTATGGGTCTCGCTCCCACGTATCTCCAGGTGCGATGGAGAACTCAAGGCTGCGTAGTTTTGGATAGAAAATGTTTGTTTGTTGATCGATTTTAGCAAAAAAATTGTCATAATCGACGGAAAAACATTGCTTACCGAAAACAGTTTAGAGGAGTGTACGTTTGCATCACATTGAATGAATTTCTACATATCGACATTCACGGGAAAAATCATTTATCTCACACACACATATGTGAATGAGGTGTTGCTTTGCATCGTCTTGAGACGAAACATCTTTCATTTGTGAAAAGGGTTTTTGATCGCACGACGACGAGAAAAGAATTTTATGTGTAAGATGTCTTTTTGGGTTTGAAGTAGAGTATTTATGACTTGCAAACTTTTACAACTTGCGTCTAATACTCGGGACTATGATAGACCTTACACCCAGGTAGTTTTTTCTTTCCTTTTTTTGTTATGAAAAAAATGTCAAAGTTATTTAAGTTAGTCATTTTTTGGATTTTTGTTTGAGAAAAGAGCTTGACGTTGGATCAAAGGTTTTTATTGGCGATGGGAATATGAAATGGTTTGAAAATGGTTGATGGTGAAATGTTTGAGAAGTTGGATTTGAAATGGAACTTGGTGTTGACCAAGTGTTTTTGAAAACGAAGTTTAGTGTTGACCAAATATTTTTATTTTTTTCTTGAAAAAAAGGTTGATTTTATTTTTGGGCTATTATTTAATTAGTTTGTTTATCTAACTAAAGACAATAAAATAAAAACAAACACATAAGTAAAAATTGCAATCAAAAGGATGAAGATACATTTGTCATTTGGGGAATAATACAAATAAAGATAAAGCAAATAATATACAACCAAATACAAGTAAGCAAACAAAAATAAGTAAAATAAAGAAAAGAAAAGGAAATGAAAATTAATTACAAAATAAAAAAGATAAAATCTTTTTGGTTAAATTTTATTTGATTTTTGATTTAATTAATTATTAATAAAAGAAACCCTAAGCATGCATATAAACAAAGAAAATAAAATAAGAATCAAATATATTTTTTTCATTTTAGTAAACTTTAATCTCTCTCTTTTTTATTTTATGAAAAGTATTTATTTTAATTTTAATTTTAATAAAAAAAAACTAACATAAACAAAATAAATAAAATAAAATAAAACAAAACGAGAAACATAGGTTTATGGGGGCGTGTGTGTGAAGTAAAGTGATCTATGGGATTAAGGCCATATCCAATCGCCAACATCAACAAAAAAATAAAATAAAACTCAGCCCTACATGATGAAAAGAGGTGGAGAGCTCAAATAATTAAAACAAACACCGCCTTGTTTTCAAAATGACTGAAACTCTCCTCTTTATCCATTTTTTCTCTCAAAAACAGACTCATGGAAAGAAAAGAAAAAAAACTAACCTCAAACACATCCTTACGCCCTCTCAGTTTGACTCTCTCAAAGCACTCCTTCTATGGCCTCTCAAACTCGTAATGTCTTTCAAATCGCAGCGGTTAACCTCATAAATCAAGTATCAAAAAATACAACAATTAATTAATCAGAAAGCAAACAAAATAAAAAGTTACCAATTGGAGATTTGACAACGTCTACTGTGATGTGAAATCAACAGTGATTTTCGGTACGACTCTGACGGTGGAGGATGGATAAGTAGAGTTGTTAAGTGATTTCGCAGTGGATTTCTCTTGCATTTGGTTCTCTGCCTCTTGTTGTAACATTTATTGTTGTTTTTTTTGTTTAGATCCTTAATCTACTTTTTATTTTCTTCCATTCTTCTCTGTTTTTTTTCGAATGTATATGTGTGGTTGCGTGAAGGGTGGTGCGCACAATGATGCTAGTTGTTTCTGGCGAATAGTGGGTGTTTCACGGTGGAGGAAAGAGTTGTTACGACATTGATTTTTAATGGTTGGTGTGGGTTTCTTTGTTATCTTGTTTTCACCAATGACCAATGAATGTTTATATAGTGGAAAAAATAGGATTACAAATTAATGAAAAGAACAACAATACCCTTTAGATGATTTAGGGGATAAGAAAAGAGTTTTTTTTTTAAGTTAATGAATAAAAATCTAATCTTTTTTAATGGAGACAAATGAAAATCAAATGACTATGCATTTGTATCTATTTATTTTTTTCTCAATATTTTGACTGAAAAACAAAAATAAAAGAAATTAAGATAAATAAAAATCGAGTGCAAAAATACACACACACAAAATTGAATGCTTTAGAATGATCTACACAAAATAAAGTTATGGAAAATAGACAGGTAAAGATCGAATTTAGCTAAAAAAATTGTCCGGTTGAAAATGCTCGGGCTGATCAAAATGTGACTTTCTTGGTAGGGATCTTGTACAAGATAATATGATAATCCACAAAATCGTGGTGAATATAGGATGATTTTCTTGGTAGGGATCTTGTACAAGATAATAGCTTGGCTACAAGAATCAAGATGGTAATAGGCAATATAGTATCAAAATGTCAAATTGAATTTGTACTTGGAAGACAAATATTGGACGGAGTAGTGGTGGTGAATGAGAACATTGATTTGGCGAAGAGACAGAAGAATGAATGTCTTATACTAAAGGTAGAATTTGAGAAAGCATATGACAATGTCAATTGGAATTTCCTGAGATATGTGCTAAGTATAACAATATTTGGAATCAAATGGTAACAATGGATGAATGTTTGCATCTTCAACAATGGTTTGTTCGTGTTGGACTACGGTAGTCCAACCAAAGACTTCAAAGTAGGAAAAAAGATTAATACATGGGTCCATTATCCCCTTTTCTCTTCTCAATAGTTATAGAAGGTCTGGAAGGAATGAAAAAAAATAGTAAGTTTAGGAGAATTCAAGGGATTCAAAGTCAATAACTAAGTGGAACACCATATCTTGCAGTTTGTAGATGACACAATAATTGTTAGAGATGGGTCTTGGCAGAATCTTTAGAGCATCAAGGCATTAATGAGAGGCTTTGAGTTAATGTTTGGGCTAAGTGTGAGTCTTTACAAAAGCAAGTTGTATGGCCTGAACATTAGTGAACAATTTATGCACGCCACTTCTCAATTTCTCGCTTATTGTAAGGACTCAATCTCATTCAAATTTCTTGACATTCTTGTAGATTCCACTCATAGAAGAAGCTCAACATGAAGAATAATTATGGATAACTTGAGAAGGATACTCTTAACATGGAAGGGGAGATTCTTGTCAATTCATGGAAGGGTCCCACTTATAAACTATGTATTCTATAACATTCTTATTTATATCATGTCATTCTTCAAACTACCAAAGTTGGTATTGGAAGAGATAATAAAAAACCAAATGGATTTTATATGGCATGGTTCTTTAAAAAATAAAGGGATTTCTTGGGTAAATTGGATTGACACATGCAGACCAAAAGAGGAGGGTGACTTAGGGATAAAAAATGTGGAGGCATTTAACATGTAACTAATATGTAAATGGAGTTGGAGGCGCCTAACAGACAAAGATGTTATATAGAGAGGAATTTTATAACACATATATGGAATATTTGAAGCCAACATGCTTGGTGGTAGAGAGTAAATAGAGAATAAGAATGACTCACTTGGCAGAGAGACCTCAAACCTATTGGTAGGCAAGAGGATATAAACACAATGATTGTTCAAGAATGGTGTCTCATGTAGAGTTTGTATAGGTAACTGTTGAAAAGTATATCTTCGGCAAATATTTTTATATCGTATCCACAGAGATTGGTTGATATTACCGCCGTTCTATAATCCGATTTGTTATAAGTTTAGAAAGTAACAAAGTTGTTTTGGTTGTAAAATTATCTTGTGAGTAAATGTCACTAAAAACAGTAAAATGGTTTTAATCAAATGTAAAAGCTTGGCAAGATTGGAGTTCACTATTCTAAATGCTCATGATTCCTTATGATAACTGTATAGATTTAAGATTATTGATGACGTTCAAGTATCCTCTCAAAGTCATTTATGTCTAAATGATATTGTGATAATCACTATATTGATTCTTAGACGATCTCTCCACCTAACTATCAATATAGCAATCTTTAATATTTAATACCAAAGAAGAGTAATGAATAAACCTATATCTACAACTTATTCATTACTTGAAAATCTGTTTTATGTCAAGACTCAAATAATCTCTTTCAACAACTACTCAAATCTGGTTTTCAACTTAGGGTAAAAACAGTATTCAATACATCAACAATCTTTTTCATATATATAAATCAAATGGAATACATAAACAAATGAGAATAGCTACTACCTCCAATCTTGACAAAAGGAGTTTAGCTCCTCATCATCATTGTTACAAAGCAGAATGTTCAAGAAGAAGAACTCTGTTTTTCTCTCTTACAAAACTATCTCAATGTATCAATGTGTGAATAATGATGAATATCATAGAATAATGTGTTCTCATGTCCTAAAAGAGTTGACATTTCCTTAATTGATCATTTCCATCCAAAGCAGAAAAGCTATTCCAAGATAGATACCAAAATGGCAAGATAGCTGGTCATGAAGGACAGCACTTTTGGCCCAAAACCAGCTTGCTGGATTCGTAGCCTTCGCGGCGCGAAGTAGGTTCACAGCGCGAACTGAAGCTTATCCAGCTTCCTTGCTTTGCAAGCTTCATCCAAAATCTTCCAATTTGTGATGGTGCTTTCCAAAAGCTCTTTCATCTAAAACTTCTACAAAACTAACAAATTTGTGAAATAACTATTCAAAGCAAAATAAATTAAATCTAATTGCATTTATACCAATTAACGAGAACAAAAGTGTGTAATTACATCAAGTTTGGTAAAAGGGACCAATAAAATGATATAAAAAGTAGTACTAATTGGTCCCTAACAACTCTCCCCAACTTAGCATTTTGTTTGTCCCTAAACAAAAGTTTCCACCAACACAACCAAAGCAATGACACAAAAGATTGAAACAAGGATTAACCAAGGACATTCAAATGGTTCAAAAGCGTTTGACACTTTCTCAATCCACCTATCTCAATTCTCGACAAAACATGAATAAGAGAAATGGTAGAGTGCAAAAATCATTCCAAGGAATTCAAAGCCATATTTGTCAAAATTGAATCAAACTTACACACACATCATAATAATGATGAATAACATGAAGGATTACTTTCACTCATCCAAGCAATTAAATCAACAACAACTCAAATCATGCGGTTATCACAACAAATACCAAATCATGTGAAAAATGAGAATCAAGAGGTCTTGCAAAGGTTGTAATGTGGCTTAGGTTACAAGAAAGGATATGATTAAGAGAGTTCAACAAAGTTGCTTATCCTAAAGGGAGCAATTCCAAACATTCAACTCTACATGATTTCTCTTTCTTTGATCCCTATCTTTTTCTTTTTCTTTTTCTTTTCAAGAGGTCTTGCAAAGGTTGTAATGTGGCTTAGGTTACAAGAAAGGATATGATTAAGAGAGTTCAACAAAGTTGCTTATCCTAAAGGGAGCAATTCCAAACATTCAACTCTACATGATTTCTCTTTCTTTAATCCCTATCTTTTTCTTTTCAAATCCACACAACCAAGAGCATTTTCTTTGCTTTTTTTTTCTTTTTTTTTTCTTTGCTCTATGGTTTCAAGGGTGATTTCTTTTTCTTGTTTCTTTTTATATTTTTACCCTTTCATAAAAACTCACTTTTCCAAGTTTCTAATCAACTTTTCACTTTACTCTCCCCAACTTTAGATTCCAAAACCAAATTTATTCAATAATGCTCCCTACTTAGACATAAGCAAAAGGCAAAATTTTGCAAACAACTCGGTTTGAGGTTTCAATTGACACGAAAGAAATTAGGATTCATTTATTCCACAATTTTCAATTGATTTTTCAATGATCAATAAAATGAATCCTAAAATAAGCTCAAAGGGGTTTAACTAAGGATTAATCCTCACATGGTTAGTTGATTCAAACTTTT
Organism: Lathyrus oleraceus; assembly: GCF_024323335.1. NCBI lineage: Eukaryota > Viridiplantae > Streptophyta > Magnoliopsida > Fabales > Fabaceae > Lathyrus > Lathyrus oleraceus. The sequence goes on along the minus strand of NC_066580.1, from coordinate 431,375,111 downwards.
TGGTCAAGTGGTTTTTCTCACAAACAATGCCTCTATCATTTTCAGAATTTTCACACAAAAATAGAATGATGCATGATTTAGCATGATAAGAATGAGTTAAAATAATGCTTGGTTTCCCGCTTTTTAGTGCACACTGGAAAGCTTCCTCACAATTGGTTAAGTCCTATTTTGATTCAAAAATGACATATACTTCAATGAATTTATGACATGGAATTTGCACACACCATCAACCTACTCATGTTAAGTCTAGAAAGCGATAAAGTGTACCTTGAAATGCCGACACTAATTCTTATCATCACCACTCGAAGTGTCCTATGCTTCTTTCTTTGCGATCATTTCTTGGTTACTTTAAGCTTGACTTAAGAGTAAGAACAATTAAACAAAAATGTTGGTAAACCAATTTGATTAAAACACACTTAAATCTCAAATAGTATTCATGCAATTATCAAAACAACTAATCAAAAACAAAGTTTTGGTGAACTAGAGCCACCCACAAGTACATCAAAAAATTTCAAAAACAAAACTAATACAAAGAAACTCAAAATGAAATAACAACAACTCCTCAAATTCACTAACTCTTCAATCCTCCTCCTCTTGGCCACCACCTACATCACCAAGGACGTCCTCCATCTCATCATTAGGGTTTGCACCGCCTCCTGCTCCCCCCATAAAATCTGGCCTGCCCTCAGGCCAATTAGCATAAGCCACATATTCCGCCTGAGAAGGAAATGAGCGGGCCTCGGGTGCAAGGAACGTATTCTGGAACTGTTGCTGCATAGCATCGAAGATAAATGATTGAGACCTCCTAGAGGCCTCAAAGGTCTCGCAACAGTAATTGGCAAACACCATCTGGTCAAAAACTGGAGTAGTGTGAGGTTGGGGTCTGGGTCTGGATGACGAAGTCCCAACTACGTCAGTTCTATCCATTTGGCTTTGACAGAACCGATTCAGATAGGCATCATTGATCACACTGGTGATAGAGAAGTGTACTTCCTCTGGAATGGTAACATTCGCCTGACGGCAAAGTCCCATGATTAGCCTTGGGTATGCAAGCACACCTGCTTTCCCACCGAATTTGGTTCCACTTAAAACCATCTTTCTCATTTCTCCCGCGATGATGGATGCGACATCCACAGACTTCCCGATCATAATGCAGTACAACAAACACCCTACATCCAGAGGAATCGTGGTGGTGTGGCTTCTTGGCCGAATATTACTCAACAGCAGCACAAGAAAAGCCCTAGCTCCCAGATTTAAATTTTCTCTTTTCCACGATTTTGGATGTCCTTGATCATTTAGGTCAAAGGATTTTCCTTTGAGGCACAGGGTAGCATTTACCGCTTCTAGATCCCACCTATTAGCCAATTCCATGGTGCGATACTCACACCGCTCGTTCTCTCCAAGGGTTAGAGGATTACCAAGATATGATTTAATGGCATCCCTTCCAAAAGAAACAAGCCTGCCTCTTACCCTTGATCGGTAGATGAAAGCTAACCCCTCCTCTTGATGCATGGCATTTGCATAGAACTCCCGAACGATATCATAGTTGATTGCCGCTTCTGGTTCACACAGTTTCATCCACCTTCGTCTTTCAAAAGTTGAAGCCAAACTTTGATAAGTCCCACCCGGTGCTAAACGAATGAACCTCTCTGGCAAGATTGTTCTCTTGATTAAACTCTCAAATCGTTCTTCGTGTTCGTCGCTTGTGAACCTTCTCAAAGAACGAGGATGAGCGGGAGCTGTGGTTTTGGTTCTTTTCGACATCTGCATTCAACATCAGAGCAACCACAAAACAAATATTGAGAGGGTTAGCAATCAATCAACATAAAAACATGGCCCTGGAATTTCCCAGTTCGCGGCGCGAACTCTGTGAACCAGGAAATCTCCAGGAGCTTCCTAGGGTTCCAAAAATGGGAGATATGCTCCTTCTAGTAGTCAAAGTCTCCAACTCTATCCTAATCTTAGTCTAAAACAGACATGCATCATGATTTCAAGAGTCAATCTTCAAATTTTTCCAATCCCTAACCAAACCTAAATGTGAACCAAAAGGAAATGGAGAAGATGAATTGAAAAGCAACATACCTTAATGAATCACTTATTCTTTATTAGCAAATGAAGATTAGGGATTTGGGGAAGGAAAATTTTCAGTTTTTGGGAGCGGGAGCAAAAGCGAGGAAAACTTGGTGTTTTGAAAATGAGTTGAAGTGAAAATGAAAATAACCTAACAGAACTTAAGTGGTTCTGTCACGCACTGTTCGCGGCGCGACCTGAGACTTTGTATTCAGTTCGCGGGGCGAACTGCAAAAAACAGAACCCAATTCCACAAAATTTAACACAGCAGAAAAAATAAAATGCAGACTTACAACGTTGGGTTGCCTCCCAACAAGCGCTTTATTTAACGTCGTTTATAGCTCGACGGTCCACTGATTAGCCTGATCCAGATAGAGAAACGACACACACATCACGATTTACATCACCACTATGGTAGACTTTGAGTCTTTGACCATTTACAGTCCAACTCTCTTGTGACTTTGGATCATCGATCACAATGGCTCCATAATTGCGCACCTCTTTGACAACGAACGGTCCTGACCACTTTGACTTCAACTTACCAGGGAATAACTTCAACTTTGAGTTGAAAAGCAATACCATTTGTCCAACATGAAACTTCTTATGACGGACCTTTCCATCATGGTATGCCTTTACCTTTTCCTTATACAGCTTATTCGAATGGTAAGCATTATTCCTTAATTCCTCCAATTCATGGAGTTGTCCTTTTCTTCTTTCTCCAGCCAGAGTGGAGTCGAAATTCAAGAATTTAAGAGCCCATAATGCCCTATGCTCCATTTCCACTGGAAGATGACAAGTCTTCCCATACACCATTTGAAACGGAGTTAGCCCAATAGGTGCTTTGTAGGCAGTACGATACGTCCACAAAGCTTCATCCAGTTTTAAAGACCAATCTTTTCTTGAATTCGAGACTGTTTTCTCAAGAATCCGCTTGACTTCCAGGTTCGAAACCTCCGTTTGACCATTCACTTGTGGGTGGTAGGGAGTGGTCACCTTGTACTTTACACCATAATGTTGCAAAACTTTTTCTAGAGGTGTATTGCAAAAGTGTGAGCCTCTATCACTTATCAACACCCTAGGCACACCAAAACGTGAAAATATGTTTTTCTTTAAAAATTTAATCACTGTTTTGGCATCCGCCTTAGGTGAGGCAATTGCTTCTACCCACTTCGAGACATAGTCAACGACCACTAGTATATACTCATTTGAGAAAGAAGAGGGGAATGGGCCAACGAAATCAATACCCCAACAATCAAAAACTTCTACTTCTAGCGTGTTGGTTAGAGGCATTTCGTCCCGTTTTCCTATTCCTCCACTCCGTTGGCATGTATCGCAACTCTTCGCATGTTCATGCGCATCTTTAAATAAAGATGGCCAATAAAAGCCCGATTGGAGCACTTTAGTGGCTGTTCTCAAACCACTATAGTGACCTCCATACGGAGAGTTGTGACAGTGCCAAAGAATGTCTCTTGACTCCTCAATTGATACACACCTTCTCAAAATATTGTCTGCACCTACTTTAAATAGATAAGGATCATCCCAAACATAATATTTTGCATCCGCCAAGAATTTCCTTCGTTGATTGCAAGTGAGGTCTTCCGGTGTTAAACTGGTTGCTTTGTAGTTAGCAAAATCAGCAAACTAAGGCCTCACTTGAATCGCATACAGTTTTTCATCTGGAAATTCTTCTCTCACCTCCTCTTATTTGTTTGTAATGTCTACATTGACCAACCGAGACAAATGATCCGCCACCAAGTTTTCGGAACCTTTTTTATCCCGAATTTCCAAATCAAACTCTTGTAATAAGAGAATCCAACGAATAAGTCTTTGTTTGGAATCCGGCTTGGTTAGCAAATATTTTATCGCCGAGTGGTCAGTGTAGATTACAACTTTTGAGCCAATCAAATAAGCTCTAAATTTTTCCAATGCATACACTATGGCTAGTAATTCTTTTTCAGTTGTTGCGTAATTGACTTGTGCTTCATTCAAAACTTTACTAGCATAGTGGATAGCATGAAAAACTTTATCCCTTTTTTGACCTAACACCGCACCAACCGCATAATCGCTAGCGTCACACATGAGTTCAAAATTAAGTTTCCAATTTGGTGCTATGATTATGGGTGCGGTGACCAACTTTTCTTTCAAATCAAGGAAAGCTTTGAGGCATGATTCATCAAAAAGAAAAGGCGTACCTTTGTTGAGCAAGTTGCTCAATGGCTTTGCTATCTTTGAAAAATCTTGTATGAATCTCCGGTACAAACCGGCATGTCCTAGAAAGCTCCTTATCCCTTTTATGTTAGTTGGAGGTGGTAGTTTCTCGATAACTTCCACCTCGGCTTTGTCCACCTCCAGTCCTTCGGAAGAAATCTTGTGACCAAGTACGATACCTTCGGTGACCATAAAGTTGCATTTTTCCAAGTTGAGCACTAGGTTGGTCTCCACGCATCTCCCCAAAACTACATCAAGGTGTTTTAAGCACAATTCAAAAGATGATCCATAAACAGAGAAATCATCCATGAACACCTCAATGCATTCTTCTATTAAGTCCGAGAATATAGCTTGCATACACCATTGAAATGTGGTCGGTGCGTTACATAATGTAACACCTCAAAATTTGCCCTCCTCTCTTGGGACTAGCATAACATATTTGCATATCATTTTAGGTCATTAGGCATTGCATACTGCATATCATGTGGTTACATTGTGCAAGTCATCCTCACAAGTCTTGATCAGAAGATGAGGAAGTCAAAGTGCAAGCTAGGGTTTTATTGACTGATCATTGGCCATCTGAGGATGTGGAGGTCCAAATTAGGGTTTTGTGGTTCTCAAGGGATATTGGTCTTCATCTTGATTTAAATGATTCATCATCATCATCATGGTTTGACATCATCAAGTGTTGAAGCAGATTCCTTGAGATTAGGGTTTTGACCACTGGTCAACCCTAATCAGTTGCATTGGGCCAATCAGGGCATGATCAGGAGATGGGGTCTATGATGGCTATGGGGTTCATAATATGATTATATTGTGCTTATTGAGGCTAGGGTTTCACCCTTGAGCCATTTCATAAGAGAATTGGAGCTTAACTTGATCAGTGCCTTGCCAAATTCATCTGTCAGTGAAAAAGTCAACTGTGGTCAATTGTACATGATCTGATGATTTGGAGGTGGAAATGAGTTGGATACACTTCATTCATGTTGGAACAAGTGTTGTATGACATCTCAAAGCTTAAGAATGAAGAAAATCAAGTCAGGACAAAAACTGCCAAAAATAGAAAGTGACTTGTAATGGAAGTTTCCAAAAATGGAAAGTTTTTGACCTCAAAATAAAATGTCCAAGGAAGCTTCAAATGAAAATTTGTTCAACATGAAAGTTGTAGATCTTGTTCTCACCTTTCCAAAAAGTCCAAGAACTTGAAAATCCCATGTATGGTTGTCAAGTTATGGTCCAGTGAATTTCAGAAATGACCCATAATCAGGAGGGCATAACTTCCACATGGATTGTCCAAATTGGATGTTCTTTATATGCACAAACTCCATTTGACATGTAATTTCATGGTGCATAATTGGATTTCTTCAAAAATGGTCAATGCAAAAAGTCAAATTTCAACTGGACAGTTAAATGAACCAGGGGCAAAATTGTCCAACTTGAGAAATAATGGGAATTTTTGGATGGGGATTTTTGCAACACTTCACAAATGGCATTTGAAACTTGTTGGAATATTCATAACATGCCAAGGCTTCATGGTTTGGAAATTGGCTTTTGAAATGGACTTGAAAATGAACACATAAGCCATCACATAGTGAAAATGAGAGATATGCATCCAATCAACATGAACCAAGTTGCAACAGCTCACACATGTCATTTTGAGAATGTGTGAGCTGTCCATGAGTTGGCAATGAGCTGGCATGTGAAAATATAATTTTGCCCTTTGTGTGAAAATGACATTTTTGGTAATCACTTGGCATTTGGTTAATTAGAGTGGTTAAACATGGATTAAGCAAGAGTATATATTCCTAATCCTAACTAACCATAACAGAAATTCACAATTCCAAAAATCAGATCCAAAACCATCCAAATTCATCAAATCTCTCAAGAACACATAACACAAAAATTCCAAGAACTCTCTCAATTCTTGATCATTTGGAGAAATTCTTTTTGGTTCGGTCTTGATTCATCACCTTCTTGAACTGTTTTTGGCATTCAACATCAAGAACCTTGCAAAGCACGACTGTCCAAGTGAAGCTCCATCAATGGTGAATCAAAGTTTCATGCACTAGGAGCGAAATCAATTGAACCTGAGCATTCCAGTCGACATTTTGAGGATTGTGCTGCATCTGTTTCGAACTGTTACAACCTAATTCATCCAGTTTCATCACTGCAATCTCAAGGTATGTCGAAATCGAATTTCAAGATATGCTTAATTGTTATATGCATTTGAGAGTTCGTTCCATGTAGATTGCAATGCTAGGTTCAGTTTTGATTATGATGAAGCATAGGCTGAGATATGTTGATTAGAAACTTTGATGCCAAACCCTAACTCCTTCGATCCGTGAGATATATGAACATTTAGGATGAATCATGATGATATTTGGACTCTACGTGATGAGACCGTTCCAACGAGTATTAGTTTGTAGATTTTGGTTGAGGTTTGAGCGTGACCGAGTTTGGACGTGGAGGTTGAACACGTGAGGAAGAGAGAGATTTTCTGGAAAAAGCCATGTTCAATCCATATTTTCGTTTGAACTTTTAATTTCGCTGTTTCCCGCGCCTGGCTTGTGGTAATTACAAGTATGCCATTGGAAATTTAATTAATTAATAGTAACATTTCAATAATTATTCTAAAAATCAATACAAACATTAGAAAATTCATAAAAAATATTTTAATGATCAGAAAAATATGTGGTTTTTTTTGTTGACTTCCTAATTCTCTGTAGAATTTTGTTGACCTATTTTTGGAAGTTGTGCTTGGAGAAAATTTAGTTTGACTTAGGGATGTTTAACATGTATGCCATTTTGATATATTTTGACATGTTCTACCATTTTTGTTGTGAAATACTCATGCTCTAAAATAAATGCTTGGAAATTTTTGTGATGATTGTGGACTGGCTAATGGTGATTTACATGTAAATTTCATGAATTTTGGATTCCTGGTGTTTGAGTTATGAATTTTGGAACCTAGGTGTGACAATTTGTGTCACACCTCATTATGTCAACTTGCTGGATTTATTTGAATGACCTAGGCTTGTTGAATTGATATGAAATTTTGCATGGATGTTCATTAACATGTTAAGAAGCTATGTGAATTTTTGTGGAATTTTATGTGGCATTTTCAATTTGATTGCTATTTTTCATCTCTGTTGGTCAAATATGCAAGTCCATGTGGTACATGTTTGTAATTTGGATGTGAAATGTTCATATGGTATTGGATAATCATGAAATTTGGTATGATTGTTGTAGACACATGGTATGACATCCCTGTTTTGGTCTCATTCATTTCTTTATTGTTTTCATGGACTTATGAATTTTTGAAGTGAATGCATGTGTTGATGTTGTGATTTGGAGCATGTAATTGTGTCTGTTTTTGTTGATTTTCATTGACATGGTTTCCTTTGTCCAATTAAGCTGAAATTTGACATGCTAGACCTTGATTATGTCCTGTTTAGGTGTAAATTATTTGAGGATTTTTGGAATTGTTTTGATATGGAATTGAATGCAATAGTTCTGTTTGGATGTTTGGTGTTCCATTTGAACTAGTTTGATTTGTTTTGTGCATAAAAGGAACATGATGAATGATATGGACATGGGACTAATTGTGTTGGCTTTTGTTTGACATTAATTTGACTTTGGTTGGATATCCCTTGCTGTTTAGGAATTTTTCTTGCCTTTGGACCCTAGGCTTGGCCTAGGGGTCTAGTTTCTAACATTTGATTGAGTTTTCAGGATGAAAAGGTGCAATGCTTATGGAGAATGATCCAAGTCAATTCAATTGATGTTGTTTGATGTTTGTACACTAACATAACTTTGTTTTGTAGGTTGTGAAGCTTGGGCTTGAGCTCATAGCTTGCTTTGTTGTGAATTAGTTTGCATAGTCTGATTGACTGTTTGCTGTTTATGTTTGTCTGATTGAGTACTGATGATACTTGATTGTTTTCAGGTACATTTAGTTGCTTATAGTTCATATTGAACTTGCTTGCTGCTGCTTGGTTTTTTAACCACTTGAGGTATGACTTCTATTCTTCATGTAGTCTGGAGACCCGGTCTGTTATTTGACCGGGCAAACTGTCTGAAGTCCTCCTTAAGAGGCGATGTTTGTGATTGTTTAATATTGTGCCTAAGCAGGTAAAGTACTTAATCAAGGCAATTGGTGGAAGCCAAGGGATATGCAATCTATCCCCCACTATTCTGTGAGTCGTCCCTCTGCTCACACGGCTGTGTGTTGACGCATTGGGACACAAACCCAAGATCCTGTGCTGTTGCACAATCGAGTCAGAGTCTTTGAGCGTAGAAGGGTCCCTCCATTCTGGACCCACGCTCCTTTGTCTGAAGCTCTCCCTGGTTAGGGATAAGAGCTGTGAGGTCTCATCCTCACTTCACCTTTTCATCTGCTTCACCTTAGCCTCGTAATGGCAAGGTTAAGAGCAAACACAGCCCGTACAGATGACTTGCTGAGGCAGTCAAACCTATTGTGTGAGCCCACTTGTTTGGTTATAGTGCGTGCTATGTGGATATCTGTTTGAGATGCTTGTTCTCATTTGATGTATGCTTGAATTATTTTGTATGCTTGTATGCTTGCTTCTTTCCTGGATAGGAGTAGTTTGCTTATGCAAGTAGGATAGAAAACTGAACTTAGGGTAACGATGCATGACAACACTAGACTCGAGTCCAGCTCCCTGGTAGTGTGTCTTCCCCTGGTTTCTGGCTAGATTTTCTTTCCCTTGAGGGGGAACTACATCGCCCTGATCCTTGTTCCAGACGAGGTATGTAGGCAGGTGGTCGTGCGAGACCACTCCGGGCAACTTTTTTTCCTTTTGCGTGTGTTTACTTGTTGTCTGATTGTGTGTTTGGTTCGGATGCCGACGTAAGTCCAGTGATTGGCGGTCGGGCTCCACGTTTGCCGTTTTGTGCGTGTTTTGGTTCGGATGCTGACGTAATTCCATCGAGTGGTTGTCGGGCTCCATGTTTGCCATCTGTTTGTGCGTTTTGTGTTGTTTGGCGTGCGTGAGCCGAACTACAGTGGCTCTGATTCTCGTTCTAGACGAGATATGTAGGCATAGGATGCGATGTCCTATCGAGCTCCCTTCTCTTAACCCCACCTGCGTTCCCTGTGTGTGTGTGATGTTTTAGCAACCTATTCTTTATTTTAGAACGTGGATCCCGTCGAGTACGACGGACGTGAGGGGTGCTAATACCTTCCCCTTGCGTAACCGACTCCCTTACCCTTTCTCTTTGGTCGCAAGACCATTTCCTTTCCAGGTTTCTCTGAGCGTTTCCTTTCCCTATCTTGGGATAAATAACGCGCAGTGGCGGCTCTGTGTTGTGTTTTTATTTGAGTCCCGCCGGTTGTTTTTTTCGCAGGATGCGACAGCTGGCGACTCTGCTGGGGAGTTCGGATGTAGACCTGTGCTGGTCCATCTTCCCTAAGCGAGTCCTTCCTAGCGTCCTAGGATTAGTTTAGGTTGCTTATGATGTTTGATTTATTGCATTTATTATTCTAACCTGTATATATTTGCATAACTATTTGCATGCATCATACTATCATGTTGCTATCCTCTATGCAGGTGGTTCCTCTGTTTGGGGTGGGTTCTGAGTGGGGCTAAAACCCAGGCCCGAGTATACACCTAGGATTAGCGTGGTCTCGTGTCGCTCACATGTCGGTTGGGCATGATGTTGCGACGTGACATACCACAAGCCGCACGAGGTTCATCTGAGAAGTGCTCTTCCAGTGGGGTTTTCCACTTTGGTTGGGTTATCTTTTTTGAGCCGTTGACTCTGGTGACCGATCATTTCCCGGATCTTTGGTTTAGACGATCTCAGGAGAGCTACAATGGCACACCCGAAAGGGCAAACCCATTGAGTATCTTTGCCCGATTGTCGAGACTATTATCCGCCTTAGGATGACCTGATTAGAATTTACCTGTGAGGGGAGGGTGATTCTTTCAGATGCATGTTCAGATGGTGACTCAGATGGTGATTAATGGTTCCGTTGATCAGAGTCCTATTTATAAGTCGGATTTATGGCCGTTTATTTCAGAGACGCCGGAGTGTTGTCCGTGATTTATCAGTGGGGATCCGTTTATTTCAGGATTCCCCGGGCCGAGTTATTTATCAGTGGGGATCCGTTTATTTCAGGATTCCCCGGGCCGATTCAGATGATTATTGGGTATCTGTTCAGAGATGGTTTGATGATGATGATGATGTATCTGTCTTCCGTTTATTTCGGAACCCTTGAGATGGATTTGTGGTTACATATTCCTTCAGATGGTTGTGATCGGTTCATTGGTCCGGGCTGTGGTTCAGAGCAACAGATGATCAGAGGACTTGGAGGATGGCAATGCATTGCATTCACGCATCTGCATCATTCCCATTTTGCATTCATCTGCACCAAGCCTACGTCTAGCCATGTGGGGAGTATTATCGATTGAGAATCTGGTTGAGGGACGTTCGAAATTCAGAATGTTATTGTCAAAATATTATCTGTCTCGATGAAACCAGAATCAAAGGACAGAATCTTCCTCATATGGATAGACGTTGCATTCATGCATACTAACCCATTTGCTATTTTGTAGGTGTCAACCGGTGCGCATAGCTTGTTTGCTCAGATATCCTGCTAGGGGTAACAAATCCAAACTGATGGATCCTCCCAACGCCGACATCCTCGAACTGAAAGAGATGGTGAGGGATTTGTTCAGTGTTGTGCAAGGGCTTGCCTTGGGGCAAAAAGCCATGGCCGAGAGATTAGAAAGGATTGAGGGCTGGATGATTAAGGAGAAAGTTCAGGGAAAGGCTCCGTCATCTGAAGTAACAAATCCCTCTGGCTCTGTAGCGAAGAAATCCCTTGACAGTGGTCGGCCCAAGAAGAAGGTTGAATCAGGTGGTGCGCAGACTAAAAGAGAATGCGGTAAGGATCGTTACCACCCTTATGCTGCCACCGTAACCATTCCTGTTGGTGATTCATCTGCACCACAACGGCAACAGTCACCTCAACAGAGGACACAAAGATCTGTGGGCCAATTGAGAAGGAGGACGACAGACCGTCATTTCAATAAGCCGCCCGTGACTTATGCCTCTCTGTTTAAAAGGTTGAAGGATATTGGGTTGGTACAGCCAAGGATGTTGACTCTGTTGAAACCTGATCAGAGGCCTGCCAGTTACGATGAAAATGTCAGGTGTGAGTTCCATGCTGGGGCACCCGGACATCATGTTGAGGATTGCAAAGCTTTTAAGCATGTGGTCCAGGACTTGGTGGATTCTAAGACAATCAGCTTTGCACCGATGGCAGATGATAGTGCTAACCCCGTGGCAAGGCATGGTCCTGTAAAAGCGAAAATGATGTCGAAGGACAAGAAAGGGATAAAGGTGACTGAGAAGGATCAGTTAAAAATGCCAATGTCCGTGGTCCCAAAATGTTCGAAGAAGAATGGAGCTTTCCCTTGTGTTGATGATTGTTGTGCAGCCATCGCTACAAAAGGGTATGTGGTAATTGGGGAAACGGTTCAGAGAAAGATGAAAGTAGAAATGGACAATGCAAGGTGTAAATCACTCAGTCTGGTAGCTGGAGCCATTAAGGTGAAAAATGCCATCGGTATGGGAAAAGAGAAAAAGCCGTCCGTTTCTTCTTACAAACAGGCGGTGGAAGTGGTGAGAAATGGAGGGATCCCAGGTTGGGGACAGATCATAGGCATTGTGGTAAAGGCGGATATGTTTGGGATTGGTTATCATCCAGGTTAAGATTCGTCTGAGCAGAACAGAGGACGTCGTCCATCGTTCACGTTTATCAGTGCTGGAATGCTAGGTCCAATTCACGCCGGTGCGGCGAGTGAAGAAACTGATAGTGACTGGGAGATTGATCAATGGATAAAATCGTGTGTACCAGGAAGCTGGAAGGCTTAACAAGATCATCACCGACACTCGTCTGGAAGAGTAATGATTTATGTTTTCGGTTTTATTTGCATGAAAGCCTTGCGTGTTGCCCGACACGTAATGGTCCATTGTAAGGGCCACCTCATGTTTAAATTTGCATTTTCTGCATCATTAATAAATGGATGTTTTTCAGTCAAAAAGCGGTGTTCCCTGTTTTTCATTTATTTTTACAGTTTAAAAAACAAATAAAAATGGCAATGTTTTCATTTTTCATCTTTTGATTTGTCTCGTCCCAAAGTCGAAAAATAATTCTCCGGATCTCGTTGATGACAATTTGGTTACACCTCATATGACTTCGATAAACCGAGCTATCATGCCGAAGAATAAGGCGAAGAAGATTGTGATCTGCTGGGAGATTAGCCAGGTTGTTGAAACAAGAGGAGAAGGTGATTCAGCCGCTCGAAGAGCGAATTGAGATTGTTAACTTGTGTACCGCCGAGGTCAGGAAGGAAGTGAAATTAGGGCCGCTTCAGAGGCAAGTCGAGAGCAGAATGGTAGCCTTGTTGAAGGAGCATGTGGATACCTTCGCCTGGTCGTGTCAGGATATGCCAGGATCGGATACCAATATCGTTGTGCACAAGCTACCATGGAAAGGAGACTGTCCTCTAAAGAAGCAGAACGCCAGTGCCTGTATCAGAGAGCCATGGTGACTTTGTTTCATGATATGATTCGTCATGAAATCAAATGCTATGACATGATAGCAAAGTCCCAAACAGGAGAGGAGCATCTGGCAGACTGGGGCAGGTCGTTTGACCAGTTGAAACAATTCAAACTGAGGTTGAATTCAAGTAAGTGCACTACCAGAGTGCGATCCGGTAAGCTGTGGGGTTCATTGTAAATAAGAGAGGAATCGAGGTTGATCCTGCTAAAAAAAAAAAACAAGAAATGCCTGAACCGAGAACAGAAAAAGAGGTTCGTGGTTTCTTAGATAGAGTGAACTACATGTCATGGTTCACATCTCATCTAACAGCCACGTGTGAACCCATATTCAGGATGTTGGAAAGAAAGATCAAACGGTCAGGTGAAATAATGATTACCAAGGGGCATTGAAAATAAAAGAATAAGTTGCAGGAACCTCTGATTCCGATGTCTCCTGTGGAAGGAGCAATTGTTAATCTGGTACTTGACGGCCTTCGAGGGGTCTACGAGGTGTATTGGGTCAGCATGACGAGTCTTGTCGAAAAGAGCATGCAATTTACCTAAGCAAAAAGTTTATCGACTGTGAAACAATACATTCACTGCTCGGGGAACTTGATGTACTTTGGCATAGGCTGCTCGCCGACTGAGACAGTATATGCTGGTTCATACCACTTTGTGGATTTCGAGATGGATCTGATCAGGTAGATTTCTGAAAGAGCCAGCAATGACCGGACGGGTTGCGAAAGGGCCAATGATTTTGATTGAATGCGATATTCAGTACACCGTTCAGAAAAGCAATCAAAGGGTGTATTGTCTGATTACATCGCTCCATGACCCGTGAAGGATTATCAACCGATGAAGTTTTAGTTCCCTGATGAGGACATCTCGAGGTGCTCAGATCGAAAGATTGAGAGTAGCCGATCCCGGAGGAGGGGCCTGACCCTGAATCCGAACGGATTCTGATGTCTGAGGGGGAGGTTAAGGTGAATGAGCTTTTGTTGCCCGGATAACGTTTGAATACACCGATGGTGTGATTGAGTAGGAAGCTTGTATCCTGGGTATCGATCGTTGGTACGCACATCTACTGGGGCAACTCCTTTCTCGTTGGTATATGGAATGGAGGCTGTATTACCTGTCGAGGCCCAGATCCCTATTTGAGAGTCCTGAGGGACGCGAAATTGCAAGAGGCGGAATGGGTGAGGACCCGGTACGAGGAGTTGAGCCTGATAGAGGAAAAGAGGCTAGCAGCCATCTGTCATGGGCAGTTATACCAGCAGAGGATGAAGCGTGCTTTTGACAAGAAGGTGCGACCTCGGGTATATCACGTAGGTGATATGGTGCTGAAAAGGATCCTTCCTCCTCAAAACGATCGAAGGGGCAAATGGACACCGAACTATGAAGGTCCATTCGTGGTCAAGAAGGTTTTCTCTGGTGGAGCCTTGTTGTTAACGACCATGGATGGCGAGGACTTTCCATCCCCTGTGAATGCGGACACAGTTAAAAAATACTTCGTGTAAAGAGACCCGCTGGACGAAAAGAACAAAATAGTCCAGGCAAAAATGGGCATCCCGGCGAACCAAAAACAGAAAGAAAGGTTCGGGCAAAAATTAGGGATAAAACTGAAAAAAATGTATACCCGGTAAGTCGAAAACCTGAAAAGGCGACTTGGGCAAAAATGGGTATCTCGGTGGACTGAAAACCCGAAAGGGCGGTCCAGGCAAAAGAGGGATTGAAACGAACAACTGCGTCTGGCATGATCGTTTGCGCTTTGGTTAAAGCATCATGGATAATACCCGGTGGGGATCAATCAGAATCGTCTTGTTCAGAAGGCAGAAAGCACGGAGAGTCTGAGGACATATGGGGTGTAACCGAGTTGGAACTCGATGAGATTGCGGGTTTCACTTTGCCATTAGGATAGATTTTTCCTTTTGTGCAATTACCTCTTTTCAGGAATTGCTTCCTTTGTATTGCTCAATTTGAGCCACACATTTTTTCCAATCAATAAAATGCATATTCAGTCAAATAATTTTGTTTTTGTTTTTCATTACCGCTTTGATTGCAAAAACATCTGATTATTTTGATAAAGAATGTTGCATTTTAAGACATACAGGTCCCTTCCAATGCATGTTTATAAGATTGAAAACTTGAAATCTTATTTGGAAGGTTGAGTGACCCGAGTGTTGAAATCTTGACACGCCTGGGGCACGGTTTTATCTGACGATCTGTTTTGCAGGTACTGTCGGATATTTTCACTCACTTGCAGGTTGTGATGTGGAAGCTGTTGTCAAAACAAATTCCCAGAGAGTTCGATCGGGGACGAATGAATGAAAGAACGGCGAAGTGACGTTGAGGCGTACGACGGTCCTTGATGGTAATCAAGAAGACTCTTCAAAATCGGAAGATTGGAAAGTCTGTAGAAATTCCCCACAGAGTCTGATCTGGGACAAATGAATGTGAAAGGATGACGGAGAGACGTCGAGACGTGCGACGACCTTTGGAATTAATCAAGAAGACTCTTCGAAGTCGGAAGATTGAAAAGTATGTATAAATCCCAGGAGTACGTTTCTCGTCGAGCGCGGAGCGATTGGGAATACAAGATGATGGAGCAGAAAAGGTCCAGACGAGTCTGGGAGTTCTCAAAAGTGGAAAGCTGATACAAGATTGGGAGGCGGATACCGTGGTTCGACGAGTCGACGGGTGTTCTGTACCAACTTTTCTCATTTCCCCAGCTAGGTCCCCAAGCAGAAGTGGAGGACCAACTCCCTAGCAGATCCGAGGTCTGTGGATCCCCAGCCTAGTCAAGATGGTTATCCCCGGCAGGTTTAAACGAGTTTCCTCAGCAGCCAGGCCTGAAGGTTGCTATCCCCGAGTGGAGCGGGTTTCAATGAAATATATCTCCAGCAGTGTTCATCCTACCAGTGGATTGGACAAGTTCCCGTAGCGGACGGATTTTTGCATCCCTAGCTGAGTTGATTCTACCTATGGATTGCATGGGTTGTCCCCAGCGAAGTAGCATTTGTTTCCCTAGCAGGGTCAGGATGGTTATCCCCAGCGGGTGATAGATTGATGCTTCCCCAGTCGACGGGCCGGGAGGAGGCTATTTCCCCAGCGGAGTATCTGTGAGCATTTCCCCAGTGAAGTCGTCAGGTATCTGTGAGGGTTTCTCGAAGCAGGTTCAGGATTGATATCCTCAGCAAGTTAAAGACTGGTATATCCCCACAGAGTGTTGGTGGTTCCTATCCCCAGCATTTCCCCGAGCGGGTTGGGTGCAAAGGAGGTTCTTCCCAGCAAGGGTTGCCTTATTCCCAGCAGCAGTGCTTATTCCCCAGCAGGGTGGAGATTGGAGAAATGACGAGTTTCTCAGCAGAGTGTCTCGTGCTCCTCAGAAGAGTCCTTGAGAGGGATACTTTTTATGCATTCATCATGAAAAATAGCATGGCATCTTGCATAAAAAAAATAATAATAATAAATCGCGTAGCATTTCCATAATTATGGAGCATTACGCAGAAAAAAATCATGCATCATTGCAAGCATAGGCTAGTCTCAAGCCGTGGTTACCGTTTGAGAAGTGGTTTTACCAGAAGTAGAGGTGTTACTCCGAGGAGTTTGGCCTCATGATTTGATCAAAGGTATTTCCCCAGTAGTGCGATACTGGAGGAGTTTTTCCGTCGGGCAGAGATGGAAAGGTTACGCGATCAGCGCGATTCAAGCCGTGGTTACCGCTTGGGATTTGGTTTTGCCGGATAGTGAAGACGATACTCCGAGGAGTTCAGCATTGTGAGTTTGGAGCAACAGTATTTCCCAGTCATCAGTAAGTGTCTGGTCGAGTTTTCTTTGATGTCAGGTAAACATCATTGTTCGATGTCCAGTAAACGTCGAGTTTCTTCCCAGTCATCAGTAAGTGTCTGGTCGAGTTTTCTTTGGTGTCAGTCAACATCATTGATTCGATGTCTTGTAAACATCATTGTTTGATGCCTGTAAACATCATTGTTCGATGTCCTGTCGACATCATTTGTTCGATGTCCTGTCAACATCCTTGTTTGATGTCCTGTCAACATCCTTGTTCGATGTCCTGTCAACATCGTTGTGTGATGTCCTGTCAACATCCTTGTTTGATGGCCTGTAAACATCATTGTTTGGTGTCAAGTAAACATCATCGTTCGATGTCCAGTAAACGTCGAGTTTCTTCCCAGTCATCAGTCAGTGTCTGGTTGAAAGTGTTACTCTGAGGAGTTTGGTATCATGACGTCAGATCAACAATGTTCCCCAGTAGTGCGATACTGGATGAAATTTTTCCGTCGGACGGAGATGGAATTAAAATCAAAGGACGTTACGCGATCAGCGCGATTCCGGGGTTCAAATGAAGAAAGGGAAGTGTTGCGACATTTTCTGGAGATCGGGGTTCAATCAGAGAAGAGTATATGCTGAGGCATTTTTCGGGGTTCAAATGGAGAAAAGGAAATGCTGAGGTATTTTCTGGGGTTCAAATGGAGATGGAGTTGAAGATTGTATCCGGGATGAGGTCCTCAGGATTATCTTCTGATCATGTGTTACCTTAGACTCTGGCTGAGGCCAATGGAGGTCGTTATAGGTGTCTTCTGAGGAAGAGATGCACATGCTACCTTCTTTATGAAGGTTTACCCTCTGACATATCGCCCTCAGAGTGGTTTGGTGTTATTTCCGACGTTGCCAGCGGAATTATCACGGAGAAAAGGATATGCTGAGGCATTTTCCGGGGTTCAAATGGAGAAAAGGAAGTGTTGAGGCATTTTCTGGAGACGGGGTTCAAATGGAGAAAAGGAGATGTTGCGGCATTTTCTGGAGAACGGGGTTCATATTGGCGATCGCGAGTTATCGTCAGGCGACTGGGGTTCAAAACGGAGAATGGGGTTCATTATGTGGCAAACAGGAGAGCGGGGTTCAAATGCAGAGATCCGAGGATCATTTGCGCCAGAGAAAATTTTGGGGTCCAAGAAAATAAAAAATAGAGAAAATTTTGGGGTTCAAGAAAAGCAGAAAAAGAAAATAATAATCCCGAGCGGATGCGTGGTGATTAGACCATGGTTATCCCTGCGTTACCATTTATTTTGGTATCCAGGTCGACGTTGTTGTTTCGGTGATCAGGCCAACTTTCTCCGTAACATACGGGTTTTTCTTCAGAGGTTGCTTCTTTGCCGATTCTGATAGGCATTGTTAATTATTTTCCCATCAGAGTGCAAATTGTTCGTCTGTTCTTGGTATTCAATCACTCTTCATCCTGATCATCTGAAAGCCGAGGCTATTCATATCGACAAGTTCACAGTGGATTGAATAGGGGCAGCTGTAACACCTCAAAATTTGCCCTCCTCTCTTGGGACTAGCATAACATATTTGCATATCATTTTAGGTCATTAGGCATTGCATACTGCATATCATGTGGTTACATTGTGCAAGTCATCCTCACAAGTCTTGATCAGAAGATGAGGAAGTCAAAGTGCAAGCTAGGGTTTTATTGACTGATCATTGGCCATCTGAGGATGTGGAGGTCCAAATTAGGGTTTTGTGGTTCTCAAGGGATATTGGTCTTCATCTTGATTTAAATGATTCATCATCATCATCATGGTTTGACATCATCAAGTGTTGAAGCAGATTCCTTGAGATTAGGGTTTTGACCACTGGTCAACCCTAATCAGTTGCATTGGGCCAATCAGGGCATGATCAGGAGATGGGGTCTATGATGGCTATGGGGTTCATAATATGATTATATTGTGCTTATTGAGGCTAGGGTTTCACCCTTGAGCCATTTCATCAGAGAATTGGAGCTTAACTTGATCAGTGCCTTGCCAAATTCATCTGTCAGTGAAAAAGTCAACTATGGTCAATTGTACATGATCTGATGATTTGGAGGTGGAAATGAGTTGGATACACTTCATTCATGTTGTAACAAGTGTTGTATGACATCTCAAAGCTTAAGAATGAAGAAAATCAAGTCAGGACAAAAACTGCCAAAAATAGAAAGTGACTTGTAATGGAAGTTTCCAAAAATGGAAAGTTTTTGACCTCAAAATAAAATGTCCAAGGAAGCTTCAAATGAAAATTTGTTCAACATGAAAGTTGTAGATCTTGTTCTCACCTTTCCAAAAAGTCCAAGAACTTGAAAATCCCATGTATGGTTGTCAAGTTATGGTCCAGTGAATTTCAGAAATGACCCATAATCAGGAGGGCATAACTTCCACATGGATTGTCCAAATTGGATGTTCTTTATATGCACAAACTCCATTTGACATGTAATTTCATGGTGCATAATTGGATTTCTTCAAAAATGGTCAATGCAAAAAGTCAAATTTCAACTGGACAGTTAAATGAACCAGGGGCAAAATTGTCCAACTTGAGAAATAATGGGAATTTTTGGATGGGGATTTTTGCAACACTTCACAAATGGCATTTGAAACTTGTTGGAATATTCATAACATGCCAAGGCTTCATGGTTTGGAAATTGGCTTTTGAAATGGACTTGAAAATGAACACATAAGCCATCACATAGTGAAAATGAGAGATATGCATCCAATCAACATGAACCAAGTTGCAACAGCTCACACATGTCATTTTGAGAATGTGTGAGCTGTCCATGAGTTGGCAATGAGCTGGCATGTGAAAATACAATTTTGCCCTTTGTGTGAAAATGACATTTTTGGTAATCACTTGGCATTTGGTTAATTAGAGTGGTTAAACATGGATTAAGCAAGAGTATATATTCCTAATCCTAACTAACCATAACAGAAATTCACAATTCCAAAAATCAGATCCAAAACCATCCAAATTCATCAAATCTCTCAAGAACACATAACACAAAAATTCCAAGAACTCTCTCAATTCTTGATCATTTGGAGAAATTCTTTTTGGTTCGGTCTTGATTCATCACCTTCTTGAACTGTTTTTGGCATTCAACATCAAGAACCTTGCAAAGCACGACTGTCCAAGTGAAGCTCCATCAATGGTGAATCAAAGTTTCATGCACTAGGAGCGAAATCAATTGAACCTGAGCATTCCAGTCGACATTTTGAGGATTGTGCTGCATCTGTTTCGAACTGTTACAACCTAATTCATCCAGTTTCATCACTGCAATCTCAAGGTATGTCGAAATCGAATTTCAAGATATGCTTAATTGTTATATGCATTTGAGAGTTCGTTCCATGTAGATTGCAATGCTAGGTTCAGTTTTGATTATGATGAAGCATAGGCTGAGATATGTTGATTAGAAACTTTGATGCCAAACCCTAACTCCTTCGATCCGTGAGATATATGAACATTTAGGATGAATCATGATGATATTTGGACTCTACGTGATGAGACCGTTCCAACGAGTATTAGTTTGTAGATTTTGGTTGAGGTTTGAGCGTGACCGAGTTTGGACGTGGAGGTTGAACGCGTGAGGAAGAGAGAGATTTTCTGGAAAAAGCCATGTTCAATCCATATTTTCGTTTGAACTTTTAATTTCGCTGTTTCCCGCGCCTGGCTTGTGGTAATTACAAGTATGCCATTGGAAATTTAATTAATTAATAGTAACATTTCAATAATTATTCTAAAAATCAATACAAACATTAGAAAATTCATAAAAAATATTTTAATGATCAGAAAAATATGTGGTTTTTTTTGTTGACTTCCTAATTCTCTGTAGAATTTTGTTGACCTATTTTTGGAAGTTGTGCTTAGAGAAAATTTAGTTTGACTTAGGGATGTTTAACATGTATGCCATTTTGATATATTTTGACATGTTCTACCATTTTTGTTGTGAAATACTCATGCTCTAAAATAAATGCTTGGAAATTTTTGTGATGATTGTGGACTGGCTAATGGTGATTTACATGTAAATTTCATGAATTTTGGATTCCTGGTGTTTGAGTTATGAATTTTGGAACCTAGGTGTGACAATTTGTGTCACACCTCATTATGTCAACTTGCTGGATTTATTTGAATGACCTAGGCTTGTTGAATTGATATGAAATTTTGCATGGATGTTCATTAACATGTTAAGAAGCTATGTGAATTTTTGTGGAATTTTATGTGGCATTTTCAATTTGATTGCTATTTTTCATCTCTATTGGTCAAATATGCAAGTCCATGTGGTACATGTTTGTAATTTGGATGTGAAATGTTCATATGGTATTGGATAATCATGAAATTTGGTATGATTGTTGTAGACACATGGTATGACATCCCTGTTTTGGTCTCATTCATTTCTTTATTGTTTTCATGGACTTATGAATTTTTGAAGTGAATGCATGTGTTGATGTTGTGATTTGGAGCATGTAATTGTGTCTGTTTTTGTTGATTTTCATTGACATGGTTTCCTTTGTCCAATTAAGCTGAAATTTGACATGCTAGACCTTGATTATGTCCTGTTTAGGTGTAAATTATTTGAGGATTTTTGGAATTGTTTTGATATGGAATTGAATGCAATAGTTCTGTTTGGATGTTTGGTGTTCCATTTGAACTAGTTTGATTTGTTTTGTGCATAAAAGGAACATGATGAATGATATGGACATGGGACTAATTGTGTTGGCTTTTGTTTGACATTAATTTGACTTTGGTTGGATATCCCTTGCTGTTTAGGAATTTTTCTTGCCTTTGGACCCTAGGCTTGGCCTAGGGGTCTAGTTTCTAACATTTGATTGAGTTTTCAGGATGAAAAGGTGCAATGCTTATGGAGAATGATCCAAGTCAATTCAATTGATGTTGTTTGATGTTTGTACACTAACATAACTTTGTTTTGTAGGTTGTGAAGCTTGGGCTTGAGCTCATAGCTTGCTTTGTTGTGAATTAGTTTGCATAGTCTGATTGACTGTTTGCTGTTTATGTTTGTCTGATTGAGTACTGATGATACTTGATTGTTTTCAGGTACATTTAGTTGCTTATAGTTCATATTGAACTTGCTTGCTGCTGCTTGGTTTTTTAACCACTTGAGGTAGGACTTCTATTCTTCATGTAGTCTGGAGACCCGGTCTGTTATTTGACCGGGCAAACTGTCTGAAGTCCTCCTTAAGAGGTGATGTTTGTGATTGTTTAATATTGTGCCTAAGCAGGTAAAGTCCTTAATCAAGGCAATTGGTGGAAGCCAAGGGATATGCAATCTATCCCCCACTATTCTGTGAGTCGTCCCTCTGCTCACACGGCTGTGTGTTGACGCATTGGGACACAAACCCAAGATCCTGTGCTGTTGCACAATCGAGTCAGAGTCTTTGAGCGTAGAAGGGTCCCTCCATTCTGGACCCACGCTCCTTTGTCTGAAGCTCTCCCTGGTTAGGGATAAGAGCTGTGAGGTCTCATCCTCACTTCACCTTTTCATCTGCTTCACCTTAGCCTCGTAATGGCAAGGTTAAGAGCAAACACAGCCCGTACAGATGACTTGCTGAGGCAGTCAAACCTATTGTGTGAGCCCACTTGTTTGGTTATAGTGCGTGCTATGTGGATATCTGTTTGAGATGCTTGTTCTCATTTGATGTATGCTTGAATTATTTTGTATGCTTGTATGCTTGCTTCTTTCCTGGATAGGAGTAGTTTGCTTATGCAAGTAGGATAGAAAACTGAACTTAGGGTAACGATGCATGACAACACTAGGCTCGAGTCCAGCTCCCTGGTAGTGTGTCTTCCCCTGGTTTCTGGCTAGATTTTCTTTCCCTTGAGGGGGAACTACATCGCCCTGATCCTTGTTCCAGACGAGGTATGTAGGCAGGTGGTCGTGCGAGACCACTCCGGGCAACTTTTTTTCCTTTTGCGTGTGTTTACTTGTTGTCTGATTGTGTGTTTGGTTCGGATGCCGACGTAAGTCCAGTGATTGGCGGTCGGGCTCCACGTTTGCCGTTTTGTGCGTGTTTTGGTTCGGATGCTGACGTAATTCCATCGAGTGGTTGTCGGGCTCCATGTTTGCCATCTGTTTGTGCGTTTTGTGTTGTTTGGCGTGCGTGAGCCGAACTACAGTGACTCTGATTCTCGTTCCAGACGAGATATGTAGGCATAGGATGCGATGTCCTATCGAGCTCCCTTCTCTTAACCCCACCTGCGTTCCCTGTGTGTGTGTGATGTTTTAGCAACCTATTCTTTATTTTAGAACGTGGATCCCGTCGAGTACGACGGACGTGAGGGGTGCTAATACCTTCCCCTTGCGTAACCGACTCCCTTACCCTTTCTCTTTGGTCGCAAGACCATTTCCTTTCCAGGTTTCTCTGAGCGTTTCCTTTCCCTATCTTGGGATAAATAACGCGCAGTGGCGGCTCTGTGTTGTGTTTTTATTTGAGTCCCGCCGGTTGTTTTTTCGCGGATGCGACACATAACCCAAAAGGCATTCTTCGGTAAGCAAAGATGCCAAAAGGACATGTAAAAGCTGTCTTCTCATGATCCGCCGGATTGACCGAAATTTGGTTGTACCCCGAATACCCGTCCAAGAAACAGTAGAAATTTTTGCCGGCTAACCTCTCCAACATTTGGTCCATGAAAGGTAATGGGAAATGATCTTTCCTTGTAGCTTGGTTTAACCTTCTATAGTCGATACACATCCTCCACTCGGTCACCGTTCTTGTCGGAATCAACTCATTTTTATCATTTTTGATCACCGTCATTCCACCTTTCTTGGGAACTACTTGTACCGGACTCACCCATGCATTATCGGATATAGGATAATTCATTCTGGCTTCCAAGAGTTTGACAACTTCTTTCCGGACTACCTCTTTCATCGATGGATTTAGACGCCTTTGAGGTTGTGCAACGGGTTTGAAATTTTCCTCCATCATGATCTTATGCATACAATAGGCCGGACTAATACCCTTCAAGTCGGATAACACCCACCCTATTGCACCTTCGTTCTTTTTCAATACTTGAATCAACTTGTCTTCCTCCTTTGTGGACAAGGTGTTGCTTATAATCACCGGTTTAGTACATTCGTCACCAAGGAACACATACTTCAAGTGTGAAGGAAGCATTTTCAACTCTAATTTTGGCTCTTCCGTTTTCTTCGTCGCATCCAAGTCTTCCTTTATTTCTTCTTGATAAGTCAGCTCACCACAAGATTCTAACTCATGCAACATTGCTTCAATCTCTTTTTCCTCATTGTCGGTCAACACATTGTATGCTTCGATAAGGGATCTTTCTAGAGGATTAGAAATATGAACTTGGTTCGCGACCTCCACTACCTCCTCTTCAATTTCATCGATTTGGAAAGAATCATGCTTGTCGTTTGGATGCTTCATAGCTTCAAAAAGATTAAAGGTCACCTCTTCGTCTTGCACTCTCACCTTCATTAGTCCATCATCTATGTCAATCATCATCCGGGCTGTTTTCATGAATGGTCTTCCAAGGATTAGGGGAACATCACGATCCTCGTCCATCTCTACTATCACGAAATCTACCGGAAACAAGAATTTATCCACTTTCACTAACATGTCTTGAGCAATTCCATATGGTGAAGTGGTAGACTTGTCGGCTAGATGTAAGGTCATCCTTGTCGATTTAATCTCAACATTTCCCAATCTTTTAACAATGGAGAGGGGGATTAAATTGATGCTATACCCCAAGTCAATCAAACCATTACCAATGTATGTGCTTCCAATGGTTACCAGTAAAACCACTCGGCCCGGATCGGATTCCTTCCTTGGGAGGGTCTTTTGAATGATGGCACTACAACGTGCATCAAGTAAGATGGTTTCGTCTTCCACGTGTCTCCTTTTCTTCGTAAGAATGTCCTTCATGAACTTTGCGTATCGTGGCATTTGTTCTAATGCATCTGCAAATGGAATATTGATTTGAAGTTATTTGAATATGTTCATGAACCGTGCATAATGCCTAGCATTGTCCTTCCTCGATGGAACATGTGGATAGGGTAGATGTTGGGTTGGAATGACGCTCACACCTTTCTCTCCTTTCTTCTTCTTCCTTGGTTCAACATCCTTTTTCACCTCCAATTCAGGCTGCTCCTTTGTTGGCAAGTCCTGCTCTTTTCGTGGCGCGAAGGGAGATCGCGGCGCGAACTGAAGGGTTCCAGCAGCTTTCTCCCTTCCACCAACCATGTCCTCTTCTTACAGCGTCCCATCCATATCATTCTCTTCTATAATTTCTTCACTTTTTTCACTTGTCAACTCTTTACCGCTCCTCGTGACAATTGCTTTACAATGCTCTTTTGGATTGGGTTGAGTGTTAGCGGAGAAAGAAGATCCTGCGTTTTATTTCGACAGTTGCTTCGCAAGTTGGCCTACTTGAGTTTCCAGATTTTTAATTGCTGCTTCGTTACTCTTCTGATTTGCCATGGAAGCTTGCATGAATTGTTGAAGAGTATCCTCTAGCTTGGAACTTCCTCCTTGCGACTGCTGTCCTTGAGAATTTGGATGTTGGTAAGGACTTTGCTGCTGAAAATTTTGATTGTTGAACCTAGATGGTTGATAGCCTTGATTGTTTCTTGGTTGGTAGCCTTGATTGTTATGCGGTTGTCTTTAATAGCCCTGATTTTGATTGTTCACATAACTAACTTCTTCTTGGAGTGGAGGACAAAAACCAGTAGGGTGATCCCCTTGACATAATTCGCAACATGCTACTTGATGCCGAACTTGAGACCCTTGAATTTCTTTCATTTGCTGTGGAAGCTTGGCCATTTGTTGAGTGAGCAACTCCACTTTTTGAGAGAGTAGCTTGTTTTGCGCAAGGATGACGTCATTGGTATTCAACTCAAGAACTCCCGGTTTACGTTGTGAAGGGCTACGATCATGTTGACTTTGGCGATCATTGAGTGCCATCCGATCAATAATGACTTTAGCTTCTTCCGCATTCTTTGACATAAGAGAGCCACCCGCGGTAGCATCCAAAAGTGTTTTGTGAGTTGATTGGAGCCCATTTAGAAAAATATGGATTTGAGTGAGCTCATCAAAACCATGACCCTTGCATTTTCTCAACATTGACTTGAATCTTTCCCAAGCTTCATTTAGAGACTCGTTGATTCCTTGAGTGAATACCGCAATAGCCGTTTTGGCTTCCATGAATCGGGATTGAGGGAAATATCTTTCTAAGAACTTTTCTTCTAACAAATTCCAATCCGTCATCACTCTCGATGCTTGATCAAGGTACCACTCCTTTGCCTTTCCCACTAAGGAGTGTGGGAACATCCTTTTGAATAATGTCTCTTCACCTGTTTCATCAATTCCCGTAGAACCCGCAATCTCATAGAATTTGATGAGATGGGTATACGGATCTTCATGGTCCATTCCGGTGAATGGATTTGCATAGAGAAGTTGGAGGATTCCGGTCTTCATCTCCGTATTCCTTCCTCCACGGGTAAATTGAGCATTCCTTCTTGGACTATTAGCGGACATTTCGGTACGATTGTCATCCTCCATGTTTCCGTCACAAGCCTCTAAAACCACTTCTTCGATTTGAACAAGTGCGGAAGTAGATGCTTCTTCTCTCCGGTTCCTCTCTCCGGCTAGTTTCCTTCTTCTTCGTATTTTGCTATTGAGCTTCCGAAGTGTTCTTTCAATTTCGGGATCGAATTGAAATTGCTCCGCGGTAGCTTTTCCTCGCATGCACTAGAATCTACAAAACTAACACACCAAGTGAAACAAAAGAGGGATAGTAATACAAGTAACAAAACTTAAAACAATGAATTATTGCAATGCTTGTAATATCGAACACCAATCCTCGGCAACGACGCCAATTTGTTGAAAAGTATATCTTCGGAAAATATTTTTATATCGTATCCACAGAGATTGGTTGATATTACCGCCGCTCTATAATCCGATTTGCTATAAGTTTAGAAAGTAACAAAGTTGTTTTGGTTGGAAATATATCTTGTGAGTAAATGTCACTAAAAACAGTAAAATGGTTTTAATCAAATGTAAAAGCTTGGCAAGATTGGAGTTCACTATTCTAAATGCTCATGATTCCTTATGATAACTGTATAGATTTAAGATTATTGATGACGTTCAAGTATCCTCTCAAAGTCATTTATGTCTAAATGACATTGTGATAATCACTATATTGATCCTTAGACGATCTCTCCACCTAACTATCAATATAGAAATCTTTAATGTTTAATACCAAAGAAGAGTAATGAATAAACCTATCTCTACAACTTATTCATTACTTGAAAATCTGTTTTATGTCAAGACTCAAATAATCTCTTTCAACAACTACTCAAATCTGGTTTTCAACTTAGGGCAAAAACAGTATTCAATACATCAACAATCTTTTTCATATATATAAATCAAATGGAATACATAAACAAATGAGAATAGCTACTACCTCCAATCTTGACAAAAGGAGTTTAGCTCCTCATCATCATTGTTACAAAGCAGAATGTTCAAGAAGAAGAACTCTGTTTTTCTCTCTTACAAAACTATCTCAATGTATCAATGTGTGAATAATGATGAATATCCTAGAATAATGTGTTCTCATGTCCTAAAAGAGTTGACATTTCCTTAATTGATCATTTCCATCCAAAGCAGAAAAGCTATTCCAAGACAGATACCAAAATGGCAAGATAGCTGCTGGTCATGAAGGACAGCACTTTTGGCCCAAAATCAGCTTGCTGGATTCGCAGCCTTCGCGACGCGAAGTAGGTTCGCGGCGCGAACTGAAGCTTATCCAGCTTCCTTGCTTTGCAAGCTTCATCCAAAATCTTCCAATTTGTGATGGTGCTTTCCAAAAGCTCTTTCATCTAAAACTTCTACAAAACTAACAAATTTGTGAAATAACTATTCAAAGCAAAATAAATTAAATCTAATTGCATTTATACCAATTAACAAGAATAAAAGTGTGTAATTACATCAAGTTTGGTAAAAGGGACCAATAAAATGATATAAAAAGTAGTACTAATTGGTCCCTAACAGTAACACAATCTTATTTTGAAAGAATAAGTAGCTAGGGTCATAACCACTAATGGTAACATTTCCATTATTGTGTGAGTTATCTGACAAGGAAAATGGAACTACGATGGAGATGAGATCACACAAGGAAGGAAAATGGACATGGAACTTGCATATCTTAAGTGAAAACATTCAAGTAGAAACAAAGGTACAATTTGATGGGCTGCAAATGATTTTGTGTGACTGTGAACAAACTCAAAATGTTCAGGACAATACAATTGGATGAATGATGCTGAAGGAATTTACTCAGTCAGTGCTGGATATAAGATGGTTTTGAAGTCGGGAGGAGAAAGAATAAGGAATCAAGACTTGAAGAAAGTAATTCATAAATCATCGCAAACCAAAAACTCCTTAAAGTTTCATGTTTTTGGATGGAGATTGCTTTTAAATAGGCTGCCAACAAGAGACCAACTTGTAAATCGAAGAATCCTCCATGGTGGTCAACATAGAGCTTATGTTTTCTAGTTTAGGGAGGATGAAGACATATTTCATTTGTTCTTCGACCATCATCTTTCAATCAAAATTTAGGATAATATATTGAAGTGGTTAGATGTGGAAGTAGGTCACATAAAGAGAGAGACTAGCACACTTCAATTGGTTCTCAAGATTCATATAAGGAAAGGAGCCAAAACACAAAGAACATGTAATATGATTTGCTACACGTTGGAGCATTCGAATAAAAAAGGAACAATATCCTTTAAAAAGGAGAAACTTATGATGTAGAAGAGATCATACACAATAATAGCAAACTATTTTCATGAATTTGACATATAATAGAGTTGAACTCTAGAGGTTGCACAAACTATTATGATTTCTGCAAATGATTGTATATGAGTACATTACCTTTTGCAATCCCTTAATAAACTATTGCTTATAAAAAAAACTACATAAAATTAAAACTCTTGGTCCATAATTTTACAAGTAAAATGATAAATTTGTTTATCATAATATTTAATGTTAGTTTTTCAAAAAAATGAAAATTAACTAAATACTTTATGTTAGTAAACAAATAGTTAATGCAAGTAAAAATTTAAACAACATACTTAAAAAGGGGCCATGTAACGATTCAAGATTAGATTATATTTAGAGTACTATCCGTAACATATACAAATGTGTTTTGAATTCCTCTTCAAAAATTATTTTGAAGTAAATATAAACCATAGATTAGTTATCTTTTTCTCAACTCAAGGTGGTGGTATTTTAAACTTGCAATTATCTATCCTTGGATATAGGATGTTCATGGGTGCGGGTTGAGCCACAAATCCGTTGACCAAAACCAATCAAATC